>NW_020664374.1:3579865-3603966 GCF_002925995.2 Terrapene triunguis | reverse complement strand
TGTATATATATATATGTATATATGTATGTATATATGTGTATATATATGTATGTATGTATGTATATATGTATGTATATATGTGTGTATGTATATATATGTGTATGTATATATATGTGTATGTATGTATATGTGTATGTATGTGTATGTATATGTGTATGTATGTGTATGTATATATATGTGTATGTATGTGTATAGTCTTTTGTCTGGTGAAAAAAATTTCCCTGGAACCTAACCCCCTCATTTACATTAATTCTTATGGGAAAATTGGATTCGCTTAACATCGTTTCGCTTAAAGTCGCATTTTTCAGGAACATAACTACAACGTTAAGTGAGGAGTTACTATACTATTTTCCAATGGGGGGAAAAAAAGGTGGGTTCTCTTTGGAATGTTTTGGAGGAGGAGGGTCTGCCTGCAAAAGCAATATTATAAACCTTAAATTATCAAAAAAACCAACCCCCCCCTCCCCCAAAAAAACCTCCCTTTATTAAAGAAAATACTAAGTTCTCAAGGGTTCCTAAAGGATGTGGGGTGGAGGGAAAGTATCCCCATAAAGTGGACTCTGAGCTCTCAGGATGCAAAGCTTAAGTCCTTCTAGTTTGTCTGCAAGAATGAAACATGTAAGGAATAGTAAAATCATGGCTTTGATTTATGTAAAATAGGATATGTTGATCTCTACCTGAAGTCACAGAATAGATACTGCAGAAGGCTTATTCTCTGAACTGGTTCAGAACTTAATATTGGTTGTAAATTTACCTTCCTACCTTGGAATTGTTTGTTGAAGCAACTTCAATTTAGCCCTTCCTCCCCAATTTTATTTTTAAGTTTGGGGTGGCCATGTGTTTCCATTCCTGACACGAGTGAAGTCTTCCTTCATCCAAAAGTGTTTCCTAGCTAGTAACAAACTTGTTCCTTGAGGGTGTACTTTCATAATGGCTTATGTCCCATCCAGATCCTTTTATCAACTTTTAGAGTATCTTGCTTCCTTTTTGCTCCTGATCTATTCAAAAGTCTGAATCAGTGGACTTCTTCTGACATCACTCCAGGCAGAATTAGAAGCATCCTGCTGGGGGTCTGCAAATAGCTTACTAGTCATGTTGCAGGCTCCTCATTCTGCTTGCTAAATCACTTTGAGACAGTTAAAATATATTCCCTAAAATAACTTTTCTGTATAGGCAGTTGCTGTAGTTGGGATTTATGTGATCAAGAACAGGAGGATGCTAGTTCCCATAACTATCTTTGTGATCCACACTGAAAATTCTAGATCCCCCTAGTTTATAAACTTGCAGAAGTGCAAGACCTCCTTGTTTCCAAGATTGTTGTCTGGGAAGAGCCCCAAGAAAGATCACTTAACTTTGCAGAACACCGCTCTCTACTGGATCAGGAACAAGACAGTAAAGAAGATGAACCATTTGATATGATTCCGTTTGGCAGTTCCTTTGCTCATTATGTAGGTAACTGAAGCCTACCTGTTACTTGAGTGGAGCAATTCTGTTTTTTAGGGTGACCAGGGGCATGGCTTCAGCCCTGGAGTAATGAAGGACAGCTAGGTAGTCTTGCTTATGAGTTCTGTTGAAGCACTCATCAGCTTAGCTTCAGCTAATAATGCTGCTTCTGAGCTTTCCGTATATAAAGCAATTAAGCCAGTCTAGGATTTTGTTTGACTAGCTCTAAGAGTGACACATACTTAAAGATTATTTGTCAAATTCTATCTTGTGAACTCCTGTACTGAATGAAGAAGTGGATATAGATAATTTTATGTTAACCAAGTTTTTTCCTGCTGCTCAGTACAGCAACTTATTACCCTTCTGGGAAAACTGTTCTCTGTTCCATATTTTTTTTATCCTCCCAGTCCAGTCTCTCAATTTCTGTGTGCTGACTCCTATTCGTCCCCATCCAGCTAAACATATCTAGTTAAGGGTAATAAGGTATTTTAGGGATCTTGTAGTAGTAGAATATCATAGTACATGTTGTGGTCACAGCTGTGGAAGTCTCCTCCTGGGAAAGAGGGAGTAAGTTGTCACTGGAGAGTGGCAGAGAGAAAAGGTGTCAAATTTCTCTATATATAAGCATCTCAAGGTGTATGCTAGTTTATGTGGAAGAACCCAGATCTTGTTTTCAGCACCTTCGATAAAGCAAAGCAGAAGTTAAAATAAAATCTTCATATGCGCCCTGCTAGTGTCACCTACACGGAGGGGAAGGTGACAACTGCAGGTGGATGTGAATATTGCGTTCATAAAAAATAAACTGATAGTTGGTGTTGGGGGGAGGGGGGAGAGTTTCCCTTTGTATTCTGACAATTGACCTATATGTAAGTGGAACTTGAGTTTCACTGTACTAATACACTAGACACAGAAGTTCTTCAAGAATGTTTCCTGCTTCTGTCTCCTAAAGTCAGAAGTTAATTTTAATGGGACTTACACTTTGTGCTTTCTTTAGCGAAGTTAAGTTGTGTGAAAATCAAATTGATGTGAACAATAAACCAGCTCATAAAGGAGTGTTGGGATCCATCTTCTTGTATCCCTACTCTATTGTAGCTGTAAGTCCACAACTGTCCTGTGAGAATGTACCACATTTGCTAAATGAGAGCTTTCTTTCATAAGGATTACAATATAATACAGGCTCAGCATTTTATATTCAGGGACTGAATAGCATATATGATGTCTCAGTATTGTAAGCAGAGCATAAATAGCGGTTTTGAGAAACTCTGCATTATAATAGCTATTAAATTTAAACAGAAGCTTCATTCAGAACTGAAGATGAGGGTTAATTATCTTATTGACTGAAAAATATGGGATAAGAGATTAGAGAGCCTAGTAACTAGTTTCCTTCTTTTTCCCCCCATGCAAATTTCATCCTCTCTGAATTTTCCAATTGAGGCTTTTGGGCTCTTCTGCAGTAGAAATATCTGTAAACTTTGATCATACTTTTGATTGTTCTTCGCTGCATCTGTTGAAATTACATGTGTGTCACTCAAATGAGAGAGAAGGGAGTTAAATGCTGGGTTTTATTTGTTTAGGCTTGCTCATAAGACCTAAAAATGGGTTGTTCCAATAAGTTTTGGGTTCAAAAGGTAGATGAGTAATATACACCTACAGAAATATTTATTTTTCATCCTTTTTTAAATCCACATAGCATTTGAATAAAGTTTGTGATTTACAAATAGGTCTAAAGCTAAATGAATTTAAAAGCAGGGTCTTAAGTAAAATGGATTGCAAACCCCCATACTGTTTTGTTACATCACCTATCTTAAAAAAGGAAAAGAGAACTTCTGCAGAACCAGAAATCTTTACCCTGTTAAAGTGGCTCTTGCATTCTGAAACTTTTAAACCTTTAATTACTGTTTTTGACTTGGCTATCTTTTCAGAATAAGGTGCTATGATGCACCACTTCTTAGAAGTGACAACCAGAGTGGATAAGAATCAGTGATTTTTTTATTTAAATAGAATTTTTTTTTATAAAATCCTCTGAAGGAAAAACCTATCTAAAAATACCTTTGAGCTATAATGTATCTTAATTAAAACTATCTCATAATGGAATAGGGATTATACATTCTAATTCTATAGTATGAGACAATATATTCATGTAATGTTTAAGAGAGGTTTTTTAAATGAATTCCAATATTTCATGGATTAGGGACCCAATCTTATGGGGTTTCAGGGGCTTCTGTATAGATTATTTAGGTTAATTTTTCTATCTACCCAATGGGACTCAGTGCTCAGTCTAGAAGGTACCATCAGAGATGCTTAGTTTTGCAGTTCTGTACCTGTGGATTTGTCTCCAGAGATAACATGCATGTTAACAGCAAAAATGTTTTAAAATAAATAAATAATATATAGAGGTGAGAAATAACAGACCTCAACCCTATTGTCCCTCTGCAAATTTGTGTACACAGAGTCAATCCCTTATCTCTCTCTACAAGTGCAAAGTTTCAAAAAGTTCAATGAATAGAAGATTGTTGGGGGCGGAATAGATCTGGACAAGGAGAAGAAATCTGGAGATAAATGTGAGAAGGGAGGGACAGACAGTAGAAACGAGTGAAACTGTTTGAGCAGCATATTCCAGAAGTCTTGAGGTCTTTCTAAATATAGCCTTCATTGATTTGAGATCTACCATACCATTCTCTTACTAGAAGGAAAAACCTACAATGGCAGCAGGCCATAAAAGAGATCCAGTTTGGGAATATTTTAATGAAGTTTCTCTACCAGTGGGTAAGACAGGCATGCATGCAAAATGCAAACAGTGCAACAAAGAAATGCAAGGCCTGGTTGCCCGAATGACACAACATCATGAGAAGTGTTCCTTCTCAGGAGGAAGCTGCATTGAAGATGATGAAAGGAACATGTCTGAACATGCAGGATCTTCAGGTTGGTAACAACCAACAAGAATGCATTTTTATGTAGAAATCCATGATTAAATCGAGTCTTCCTGACTAGTGATGTAAATCATGATTTAAATCGATTTGATTTAAATCAAATCCACCCTGGTAACAACTTAAACTTTTGCCCATACTTTATACAGTATGTGGTAAGAAATTCTGGATCTTATATTAATCTGATCCTGCTGCATGTTTTCCATCACCTGAAGTCCTAATATTGAGTAGAATCTCGTTCTTGAGATCTGCATTCTATGCAGTGTACCAAGGCTGTTAATTTTAACAGTAGAAAATACCCTTTTTCCTTAAAAATCTCTACTCATAAACAATAACAAAGCTGCATAGTCTAAGTTGATACTATAAAACACAAGCACTGCCATATGAGGACAAATTCATTCAATTATTCTAAGTACTGCATCATGTCAAACAGTGCAAATACTGAGAATTGTTTAGTCTGTGGCATCTTGATCAGCATGTTATCTAAATATATTTTTAAGTGTGCTTGATTTCCCCCACCCTTAATGAATACCATGTTCAGGTATTTAACTCACTTTCTCTTGACCTTCACTCTGTAAACAATTGAGACTTAACCTCATTGAGCTAATTGACTTTATGCATTTATTTCTTTAATGTGGTAGTTCTTGCACAAACAGAGTTGCCATCCTGAAAAGTATACAGTCTTTTAAAAATAGGGGAGAAGAGGCCTTTCCCCTTTTCTTGATTTCAAGAAAAAGTTATTTTAGGTCAGGAAGGAGAGGAGATGTGTTATCTCATTTCTAAAGTCTTACGGTAATGGTGGCTAGGATGGGCCCCCATGACCAGCTGCAAATACTCCATATCCCAGTAACCCAGTAGGCAGGCAGGGGAAGGAGCAGGCATCTATACCTCACCAGAAGAAGTGTACCAGAGCCAAGGCAGTCCAAGCTGTGTAACATCCAGAGATCTCTACTTGGGAGAGTGCTTGGGATAAGCATCCCCTTAAAAATCATCTTAGGGAAACAGGGAAAGCAACAGCTGGTTCCCCCATATTTAGAAACTGGCCCATCTGGCTTCTAATCTCCTTGCTTCCTCAGTTTTGCTCAAAGCCAAATTTGCTGCTTGAATAGACGTTGTCTACCACTAGGAAGGGAGAAAAACTAAGCAGGCTGGAGAGGGTCAGAAGATTCTTATTCATGGGGTGGGTGGGGATGTACATGTTTCTTTTCAGCCTGCTTGATAATGTGGTGATTTCCCTGCCTCTTGTTATTGAAGGGCTGTAGGAATAATCTATCTGATGTTGACATACTCTCAGATGTTATCAAAGAGTAGGGAATATTCTTGAAACTAGCAAAGGGAATGAAGAAATGCCTTTGTGCCACTCCATGCAAAAATAAATAAATAAATTAACCTTCTCACTACTTTTACAAAGTAAGAGTAAAGAAACACTTCATAGTCTGAATTTACCCAAAGCCTTTATGCTTTTTGTATGCCGGGGTGAAAATTGACTATGTGTATTAAAGGAACGATCTTACTTTCTCTTTTCAAGGTGAATCTTACAGAAGCTTATTTGCAATATTACAAAATTGTAAATCATTAGAAGATCACATTTTAGAGGAAACTTACTGGCTTTCTGAATTGCGAATTGCAACTCAGGCATATGTTCATTGCAAAGGCTAATATGTCAAATTTACTTCATACTGTTACACTTCGACACATGCAAATCATTCATTGAAATGTAACTAATTTTTTTTAAATCTCCTTTTAGCTCCAAATATTTCATAATTTTATATGGTTTGGCAAGTTGTGTACTGGAGTTTCTCACTTGGCTGAACAAGTCTCTTTTGGTAGTTTAATTTATAAACAGATTTTTAGCACAAGCAAGAAAATGGAAGGCTGACCTCCAACTGAAAAAATTCACAGCAGCAAGAATAAACGGTGTCATATCAGGTTTTCAATCCAAACAAATTTATTCTTGGCATTAGCAGGACTCTTAGCAGTATTTTTTAGGTGTGAACAAATATCCCACATTAATTTAAATTGTTAAAATTAAGCCAGTAATTTGAGATTTTTATTCATCTGTGTGGAAGTATAGTCATAGAAATATAGGACTGGAAGGGACCTCTAGTCAGTCATGTAGTCAATCCATCCTCCCTGTGCTGAGGCAAGACCAACTGTAACTAGACCATCCCTAACAAGTGTTTGTCTAACCTGTTCTTAAAATCCTCCAAGGATGGCAACCTAGTCCAGTGCCTCCCTTTGCAACCTAGTCCAGTACCTAACTATCCTTGTAGTTAGTTTTTCCTAATATCTAACATAGTTAATATATTTAAACTTTTTCTCTAAGGTTAGTTTTCCTAATATCTAACCTTAATCTCCCTTGCTGCAGATTAAGCTGATTACTTCTTGTCCTATTTTCGATGGACATAGAGGACAGTTGATCACCATCCTCTTTGTAACAGCCCTTAACGTGTTTGAAGACTTAGCTGCCCCTCGGCCTTTTTTTCACAAGACTAAACATACCCAATTTTTTAACGTTTCCTCATAGGTCAGGTTTTCTAATCTTTTTATCGTTTTTGTTTATCATTTAGTCAAAGTGCATTTTTAATAGGTTGTCTTATTTAGAACAGAAATAGCCCTTCTTTTGAGTATTTTCAGTATGGCTCCCTCTTGATAAGATGCACATATGCTCTAGGACATCCTACTGAACCCTCTAGAAAGCAGTGATCATAGGGGACATTCAGGTGAACCTTCCCATTCATTCATAGGGGACATACAAAGAAGTGCAACTTTAGTAGTTCCTCAGTTCCTTCTGACCTTCATCTGAAAGTTGGAACTGAGGATCAAAACCTGTAGTTATTTACTTTTTCTTTAGAAAAGCAAAAACCACTCCTGTAGCTACAACTTTTGATTGGCTGTAACTAATGTACCATAGATTTGGTTTTTCTGTACTCAATCTTTGGTATGAGCTTGTTGACCTTGTGTTCAGTGTTGTAGGTGTAGCTGATCCCAGCAAGAAGTCTGGGTTTAAATGTTGTACGTAATTCTGTTCTAAATTATTGATCCCGGATCAACAGTCTTAGTACCTGAATGGAAATAGTTTCCCAGGGTAGTGTGCAGCCTTCGTTGCCTTTACTTTCTGCACCCATAGGGATTGGAAGTAAATGCTTGAACTCTTTCTGCTTAAGTTGTCTCTTCAATCATCTGAGTTGGTACCATCCTAGAGACTTGAGACCACTTCCAAAAACAGCTCATAGAAGTCTTCAGTCAGAGATTCAGTTGCATAAAAGGTGAGGGTGGCCTTAGTGCATGCTACTTCCTTGATGCTGAAAGGGCAGGGAGGGGAGGCTTTGTTTTCTGTAACATCCTTCAGGGTATTTCTGGAAGATGTGGAAGCCTGGGTCTGTGCCTCTACTTAATGCTAAAGGAGGCTTTGGAATACTTGTGGCAGGATTCTTCAAGGGAAATACAAGTGCATAATGCTTTGATACAGCTGCTTCACCTCAAAGGTTATCTGGTTCAGTGCCAGGGGAATGCTTCGTACTTGCTGCTGAGGAGTCAGTGGGGAGTTACTGTTCTAGCATTCTGTTTCCTCTTCAGTATGTCCTAGAAACCATCCCTGACCTTGCTTTCCAAAGATAAGTGTTGAAAATTGCTTTGACATGGATGGTTTGGGGCTGAGCTCTTGTTGCGTCCATAGTCCTCAGCCCCAAGAGGCTACTGTATATCTGTTTCTGAAAAAAGATTCTGAAAGTATTTCTCTGCGTCAAAGTCCTAGAAATTGAGCCCAGGAAAACTGACCACTTTGGGGAGGCAGTTGTATTTGTTGGTCACCCTTCAAATGAAGATTTCTGATTACTGAAAGATGACACACATTCACCTTCCTGTTCCAAAACCAACTTCTCTCCCTCTTTAATCAACTCTCCCAGAAGGAAAGGAGACCAACCAATTGTGCTTGATGGGCAAAGAGTAACCATAAATACTCTTCAAGCAATGCATAGTGCCTTTAGGACCTCAGCATGCTCTTGGACTACAGCTGTCTCCCTGAAAAGGAGCTAAAGGATCCAGACCTTAAAGATAACTAAGATAAGTTGGTGGATTTGCCTTTTTAGGACCACAATCTATTTAGTAACAAGGCAGATGATTGTTGCTGCCTGGTCGGGGAAGTGGGGAAATATCAGACCAGTGATTCTGGAAGCTACTCCAAAGGGTTTTCTTTATTCAGTTCCACTACACGTTATTGCTATACATTCTTTTTCAATCCATTTTCAGGCATCACTCACAAGACTATGAAGGCTTAAATTGTTTTCCTCTTCCAACTTGAAGCAATAGAGAAGGTCCCTCTGTAGTGCAAAGGAAGGTTATTTACGTTATTTCCTTTTTTTTAAAAAAGAAAAGCCTGCATCCCATATAGGCTCTCAAAAAATTGAACAAGTGCATAAAAAATCAAATGTAATGGTAATATTAGCGTCTGTAATCTGTTCACTAAAGGGATCCTAACTTGACAATCATATTTAAACAACCTTTTACCTCACTATTTCATAAGGTGTTTGTTTTCAGTTTGGGTTAGTCTTTCTCCAGTGTTTTGTAACTCTTCATATGCCAATTCCTATGCAGATTGGGTTTGTTTAGACATCTTGTTGCTTCCTGTTCAAAATCACTCTGATATAAATATTCACAATAGGGACCAGTTCTGTGTAAACTATCACCATCAAAATTGAAGACATATTGAAATAGCACATATTTAGTGTGTATTTTTCTTTTAAATAACACACTAATGATAATTTTAACTTGTATAACAAAAGCTGATGTTTTTACTGTTACCAAAATATCCTCAAATCTAGAATGTCAAGTTTATCCACAGCAATATTTTACTTGGAGAAATTAAATGGTGGTATGGTTGAGCGGTTTTGGGATGAGGAAGCTTCTGTTGTGATGAAGTGGACATGCCTGCTACGTTAAATTTGTCCATCCGGAAAGAACAGTTCTGGGAAAGGATTTATCGTTAGTTGTTGTACAAAGTTAACTTTCTAAATTCCAGATAGCCTTTAAAATCCAAAAATCTTCTACGTGTAAACCAGAAGGTTACCATTTATCTCGCTGTATAACAACAGATGTGCAGTATACTTTATATAATTGAAGGAACAATTTTTGAAGAATATCTACTGTTCCAAACCTCTGCAGAACTTTCAATTTTATTATTTTCTTCTCTTGCTTTGTTTTACTGGGTCATCTTCCCAGTCTGTCTTTTTACATATTCCCTTTTCCTTCTTTGCTAAGAAACCAGTCTTGTGACAGTCTTTAAACTTTCTTAACCTTGGATTTAAAACACCTAGTTTCGGGTCTATACTAAAGTTGCACTAAAAGACTGTTTAGGCCAGGGGTCGGCAACGTTTGGCACGCGGCTCGCCAGGGCAAGCACCCTAGCGGGCCGGGCCAGTTTATTTACCTGCTGACGCGGCAGGTTCGGCCGATCGCAGCCCCCACTGGCCACGGTTCGCCGTCCTGGGCCAATGGGGGCGGCGGGAAGCCGCGGCCAGCACATCCCTCGCCCGTGACACTTCCCACCGCCCCCATTGGCCCGGGACGGCGAACCGTGGCAAGTGGGGGCCGCGATCGGCCGAACCTGCCGCGTCAGCAGGTAAATAAACTGGCCCGGCCCACTAGGGTGCTTACCCTGGCGAGCCGCGTGCCAAACGTTGCCAACCCCTGGTTTAGGCTAATGCTCTGAAACTTTTAACTAAAGGAGTTTACAATAATTTAAAATTTCCTTGCATTCCACCTGAAGAAAGAATGGACGGCAGTGGATCTGAAGAACTTTATTACCTGCCATTCTTGTCAGCAGCTGAAAGCTGCTGCCTAGGAAAACGACAAAGATTAGGGGGAAAAGGAATGAAGTAGCTGGATCACAACTCAATCTGACTTTTTTTTTTTGCTTCCTTTTTTTGTCTTTCTGTAAAAATGGTCAGTCAACACACAGCACTGAGAGCACACTACTGTGTCAGTCCCATAGAGAGGGAAGGGCTAAAGATCTACTCCCCAGGCTGGCACAATAGATTAAAACGTGCTATCTATATAATCATATTCCAAGGGTGTCGCTCTAAAGTATAGAATGTCTGAGTCAGTTTGAAATGATGGAAACAGCTTCCAACATGGTTGAGATCTCCTTTTGTTTAGGATATCACCAGGTTGAATAATCACTGGGATTCACTGTCTGTAACTGTCCAGTTTTCAAGTTCTAAGCCGTTTTGCCTTTACGAATTACACCTGGGCAACAGCACAGGCTTTCAGCGACTAGTTATGTCATAGAGGCTCAACCCACGCACTGATGTAGTGGTGGTTACCTTGAAATGTAGGGGGAAATTATAAAGAAATTGTTGCACTCTTCATGATGCTAACAGTAACACCACTTTGGAGATTGGAAAATTGTTTCTTTAAAAAAAAAAAAAAAACAAAAAAAAACACTCTGAAGTGTTTCGGCCTGGGGAAGTTTTTAGGTGATCTGGAGGATTTGTTAGTTTTTATTTGGTGATTCTGTTGATGTGACTTTTACATTTTTTATGGCATCAAGAGAGCCTTCATGGTGTAACTGAAAAGTGCAAATCCAGTAAACAAAAATTCACCTACAAATACCACAAACTCAAGTAAACTTTTTTCTTTTCTGTTTTTTATTCTGACCTACTTAAAGGATAGCATTGAATTTTAGTGAAGTTGCAACATTAAGGCAAGTGTAAAGTTGGAATTGTTTGGCTCATTTGTAGAAAAATCCTAGGGGATTAACTCAACCTCTTTACATGTTGTATCTCAGTGAAAGGTGCAGGATTGAAGTCCTCTTGGGGACCAAAATCCTTTATCCGTATGACATTCTTAACATGGATGGCAACAGTACAGACATCCATCCCTATGTTGTTTTGCCATTGCCTCAGCCCAGCTGTGGAAGGACCACCTTGAGGGGTGTGGTGGTAATAATGTGTCTTTGCCATTCATTCCTTAATGTTGCTGCTAAATCTATCAGATGGTGCCAGTTGTGACTGGAGGAAATTGAGATGGACTTTGGGTTCACTGGGATTGTTGATTGCATAATAGGCCACTATGGGGAAAAACTTTGTCACTACTAAATTGGGCTGGTTTTGAATCTGTAACCTAGAGATGAAAGCTATTGTATTCAGTTGCCAAATTATTGAGCTGTCCAATACACAAATTCTTTTTATTTGCTCAGTTTATTTCTCTATTGCCTTATATCCTGTTGACTTGTTTTTCAGCTACTGACCTTTCTTCATGGGACTAATTGAATAAAGGGTAAATTCTCCTTTACTGTAGCTAACAGCTATACTGTAACCACTTACCTGAATAAATTTACCTATAATGGGCTTCAATCATTTTTGAGTTGTTAATTACACAACTCTAGCATACATAGACCCGTATATCTTTGCACTTGTGTGTGCAGAAGCATTAGTACACAAATACTGAGAACATATTTCCTTAAATAATAATTTAAGGAAAGTTGTCTTGTTTTCAGGATTCAACTGAAACTTTTTTCTTCACAGTTATGACTGTTTGAATTAGAGAAGAAAAGTGTGCAGCTTGCTAGCATCCACAAGATTGCATGCTTACCTGACCCTCTTGAGTCTACAAAACTGAGGTGGAAATTTTCTGAAAGCAAGATCTCGCATGATTCTAGCACTTCAGTATTTAAACTTGTTACTTAACAGCCTTGCTTGTGATATTTTGGGCTGTTCTGGTCTCAAGCTAGAACTGGAAGTAAAAATAACAATTATGAATACTTCCAAACTTCAAAAAAAGGTTTGGCTAGAGTTCTGGTTCTAAAGCTGGATGAAGACTTGAGGTGAGATAGAGTGGAAACGCTGTTCTTACCTTAGCCAAATAGCTTTCCTTATGTCAAACTTAAATTCATTTTGAAAAGACTGAAATGTTCTAGATGCCAGTTTTTCAGGAATTTTTCACTCTTCATTCTTAAAGAGCTTATTCCAGGGGTCGGCAATCTTTCAGAAGTGGTGTGCCGAGTCTTCATTTATTCACTCTAATTTAAGGTTTTGCATGCCAGTAATACATTTTAACATTTTTAGAAGGTCTCTTTCTATAATATGACTATAATATGTAACTAAACTATTGTTGTATGTAAAGTAAATAAGATTTTTAAAATGTTTAAGAAGCTTCATTTAAAATTAAATTAAAATGCAGAGCCCCCCGGACCGGTGGCCAGGACCCGGGCAGTGTGAGTGCCACTGAAAATCCGCTCGCGTGCTGCCTTTGGCATGTGTGCCATAGGTTGCCTACCCCTGGCTTATTCCATCATATGTAATGATTTTCTGTAGGAATGTGTGTTACCGTAGTTAATACAAAACAGGATAAAGGCTTTTCAGTTTCATTCTAAGGAGGATTTTATGGCATGCAGTTTAATACACCTCACTATGTCAAATGTATTTATCCATTTAGGTTCAGACAAAGAAAGAAGAACCTTTGCCGCCATCACTGAGCCAAACCATTCCAACATTTTATTTTCCCCGAGGATGTCCAAAAGAAAAAGTGAATATAGATGTAGTGATTGCCAAAATAGAGAGAACTTTCTCTCAGTTTCCAAATGAGAGAGCAAGACTAGAAGACATGGGCAAAGTTGCAAAGGTGAGGATTTACTGGGTGTCTAATTCCAGTATACTAACCTACAAAAAGGAAACAAATGATTGGTTTTCCTATGTTATCTGTTGTGTGATATGAATAAACTTCCAAAAAGTTAAGTAGACCATACCAGTCAAATTTAAGTTAATATGGGGCCTGATCCATAGCCCATTAAAGTCAATGGGAGTCTTTACATTAACCTTAGTGGGTTTTGGGGAGAGCCCATAAATGTCAACATCAGAAACTCAAGCAACCAAATTCTCTGAGTTATATGTTGTGCAGTCCCAGAGATGTCAGTGGGATAGCGTTGTCTCAGTGCAAAATTTGGCCGTGTGCCTTCACAGTAATCAATTGTACTACTGCAGATGTTTTAAGTGCATTGCTGTTGGTTTACTTACACGGTGCAAGATTAGAATTTTGAGTTATCACTCCAAATATGTCTATGTAGAACTCTACAATTAAACCAGTTACTCATCTAAAAACAAAGAAACTAGATAACTTTCTCACCTTAGACAGGAAAAAGTCATGGACTTGCATTATTAAACCTTCAAATCCAGAATGGCTTTGTTTTTTTTGGAGGGTTTTTTCTTAGTCCTTCCGTAGTCACTAGATTTATTGCCATGTCAAAATATGGGGTTTATCAATCTAAAAAGACTGACTTGTTTTGCTTTTGTATAACATACATAGCAAATTGGGTTGGAGGAATTTAATATTTGTCTCCTTATAATATTGAAGCGATAAATATTTTGTTTTCAAGGGAGCTGTATTGATCACTTCGTATATCTTTCCATAGTAGTCTAGGGCTAACACTGGAACATATATACACTAACTGTAATTGCTTATAGTAAACATATGCTTGACTTCATATGTGAATCTCCCATTTCTTTAGAAGCACAAGTGGAAAAATGTTTCCCAACTGTGGGGGGAAAAAGAATAAATGGAAATGACTTTCCCCTTAATTTCTTTTATTTACTGTGAAAGTCTACCTTGTTGTGCAGTACAGTAGAGACTAAAGCTGTTGGTCAAATTAAAGGTTACCAGTCAATAAACCAAATCTTCCAGGAATTGCCTTAAATACTTATGTTCACTGTAGTTCCGTAAGAGTGTGTGCAACGAAACAAGTGTCTGTCCTGTTCTCCCATAATGCTGCCTTACAACTACACTAGCAAGGTTTCATTTTATGCTAGTGTTTTGAGAGGGAGTAACACTCAGATAAGTAATCAATAAACTGACTGTCTGCATTGTTCTACAACTTAATTCCAGGCCTGTGAATGCCCACTTTACTGGAAAGGTCCCTTGTTTTATTGTGCTGGAGGAGAACGAACAGGATGCGTCTCAGTTCATAAATTTGTTGCAATGTGGCGGAAGTAAGTAGGTTGCTTTTTGAGGTACTGTATTTCTTAATTTAAATGTAATATTTTAAGCTATGAATGTGATCCAGCCTGCAAACAAAACCAAACCCCTTTATGTAGTCCAACACAGAGTGGACTTGATAAAAAAATTAATGTGTACAGTTTAAAATCTTGATATTTGCTGTGTGAAGATATATAATGTGGTGTGGTTAATGACAAGTTCCTAGTGGCCCCAACTGTGTAAGGTTTTGAGAAGTGTGGTCCTAATTTGCAGGAATATGTCAACGGTTGTGGGCAGATACTTCTCCTTCCTAGCCCTTTCTATTCTCACTGATTCCAGAGAAAGAACTATGGTCTTGATTTCAAACTGTCCTCTCATTTGACTACTCCACTGCTGGGAACAGGTACACTATAGATAATTTAATGTAAATTATGCCTAAAGTCTAGTATGAGAGGAAGCAATACGGGATTATTGGCCAGTGCAATGCTTAGAGCTGTGTAAGATCACTAGTAGGTAGAAGAAATTGTGACCACATGCCTGCCTTTATATTATGGTAACTAATTCTTTAGGTGCTCACGTTACATCAGTGAGTTGGGATAGACTGCAGCTTTTTTCATAAGTCCTGCTGTAGAACTTCCTAACACAAGTATGAGCATTTTTCCTCTCTGAATGGAGTAGAAAAGTATTATGATGCAAATTCATTTTATATTTGCATTTCAGAATACTACAGACCTGCCATGATGATGCGGCAAAGTTTGTTCATCTTCTGATGAACCCTGGATGCAACTACTTGGTGCAAGAAGACTTCATTCCATTTTTACAAGTAGATAGCAATTTAAATTAATCATGACCTCTTTGTATCTTCCAAAGCTAAACAAAAGAATAGATGTACCAGAGCAACTTTAATTTCCTAACTGATAGATGCAACGAGGAGTCCTTGTGGCACCTTAGAGACTAACAAATTTATTTGGGCATAAGCTTTCCACTCACTTCATCAGATGCATAGAGTGGAAAATACAGTAAGCAGGTATAAATATACAGCACATGAAAAGATGGGAGTTGCCTTACCAAGTGGGGGGGCGGGGTCAATGCTAACGAGACCAATTCAATTAGGGTGGATGTAGTCCATGCCCAACAGTTGACAAGAAAGGGTGAATATCAACAGAGGGAAAATTATTTTTTGTAGTGCTAACGAGGCCAATTCAATCAAAGTGGATTGAAAAATTTACTGATACAGACTAACACAGCTACCCCTCTGAAACCTAACTAATAGAGTAATTCTAGTAAAGAGAATGAATAAGAAGATTACTGATATTTAGTGCATTCAACTCGTGTGGTCAACTGACCTACTAATGAATTTAAATTGTTACAAGTCATTTTACAGTCACAAATATTTATAACCTACTTTTATGTAGGGAAGAAGTTGAAAAGAAAAAACCCTACACATCCTACAGTAGCTCTTAATTGATGTTTGATTTTGACTGACTAATGTGTCAGAACCTATTTAGCCTTAAGAATGACAACTCGTGATTGACATAGTAGTGCTAAGGATGTGCTCAGGTTTCTGGGAAGTTATTGGAGAGGGGAAAGAAGAAAAATGGCAGTTGAATCTCTTTTTGGACTGTCACAGGTCTTAGTGTATTGCTAATGAATGACGAAAAGCAAACTTGCCTGTTGGACTACCACGTGGTTTTATAGAGTTTCTTCATTTATAATGGGAAAGCATCTGTAATTTTTCAGTAATGCTGTTTCTTACTAGTTACATGTATCAAGCCCCATCGACACCAGGAAAATGTTTTTTGTTTTGTTTTTTCTTCCCCTGTCCGGAACACATAATTTGCACACTTCTGCCTATTGTTTCTGAAATCTCCCTATTACAGTTAAGAAAGCTCATGTTAAATGGCTTTTAAAAGCCGGATTATTTTGAAAACATACATCACCATGGGATGTTTACATGAGGCACTCTACAAATGAAGTTATATTTAATAATGGTTGCTTTGCTTAGCAATTGAATTTGGAATGGCTCTTTCAAGGAATTGGAGGTAGTATTCTGCATTAATGAGTTGATACCCAGGGTGAGAATGGGTACCAATTGGCACTCCATTTCTTCCCCTCTCTTTATAGGATGTGGTGAATAGTCATCCTGGCCTATCATTTTTAAAAGAAGCATCCGAATTTCATTCTCGTTACATTACCACAGTAAGTGCTTTATTTAGAAAAATTACTTTGTTTATACAATTTAACTGTTAATTAATAGGTCAATTGAAATATGTAAAACCATCCTTTTCGCAATGGATTTATCTCCAGAGACAAGTATTCTGCTGATCTCAACTTTCCAGGCTTCTAGTGCATGATACTGAGTATATTCAAATCTTCAGGAGACACGGTAGTGGGAGGAAGAGCATCTGTCATTGCAACTGATAGTTGTAAGGTTTCTCTATACTTTAGGGTGTTAGAAGAGCTTACTGAATAACAGTTGAAATGAGGAATATTGAATGGAGGTGGTTTGTGTGGAACATGTTTATGTATTTCTACTGAAGAGCAAATTACTTAGTTAACTTGGATGCTTATTTGGGTGTGGTTTTCAATGTATGGCTGGTTAGAATACTGACCCTGGTTTGGACTTCATAATGAAAAAAGCCTAAAAGTTTAAAATGACTTCTGCTTTATTTCAAGTTCAGATTTATCAAGTAGATAATATATAAGCTCTCCACAATATTATGGAATTGTAAAGAGATCATGATAGAATTTAAACCTTTTTTTTTAGCTACTTGCACCTTCCCAGTTCAAGGATTTTCCTTTAATTGAAAATTGTACACATGAAAAGTTCCAGATCTGCAGCTCTAGGCTCCTGTGACTAAAGTTATCTTTCTGTCCACAAACTGCTATATGAATAGCAGTTAACTGTTCTATCAATTTCCCTCAACTACTGATCTGGTCTTGACAAACTCTAGAGATTATGTTGCTTCAGACTCTGTGCTCATTCGGTCCTTCAATCTTCAGAGTCTGAG
This sequence comes from Terrapene triunguis, assembly GCF_002925995.2. Taxonomy (NCBI): domain Eukaryota; kingdom Metazoa; phylum Chordata; order Testudines; family Emydidae; genus Terrapene; species Terrapene triunguis. Next base: position 3,586,616 of record NW_020664374.1, on the reverse strand, counting down.
ATCCCGCCAAAGGGCATTCCATTTAAAAAAAATAAAAATTCAGCAAGCATCAGTGACTGGGTTTAACAAGCATCCTCTGGGAACTAAATTAAGGCCATTAATTCAGTATACATAAGCTACAGTTGGCTGTAACACAAATTTAATCTGGAAGTCTTTCTTTTGAGACATTAACTTTGGTTCTGCACCTTTCATACTCTAGTCCAGAGTTGAAGGTCTTCAGGTTCATCCTCCCCACTCCAATAGACATTGCCAACAGACCAATAGTAGTATTGCCAGCCCCAAGAGTTCAAAAATCATGGATCAACCCCAAAAATAATGATTGGCCTAAAAATTAAGATCTTCTTTAAGAAGATTAAATTGCGGTGTTTAGTCTACTCTGATTTTTGAACCCCACTGCCTACTTGCAGTGTGTTTTTAGAAGCACAGTAGTGCAAACTCTTGCATATTTAGCAAAAGTAAGACAACTTTGTCCCCATTTACTCTTGGCTTTATGCAGTTTTGGAGCAGGTGGTGGTGTTCCACTCCCTAGCTCTTGCCTTCTCAGTCCAAGACAGCCACCTGCTCCCTTAACTGCCAAAATTTGCACAGCTCCGTGTGTGACATTTCTCATCAATGTGAAAAAGTCAATCTCCCCAATATGGTCCCCTGCCACTACTTGGGAACGTGGACGGGAGACATCATGTGGGTGACATTAGTGACTTTCTCACCAACAAGGAAGGGTTGCACCTGGGGCTTCATGAAACTTTACTTCTCTCTCAAAAGATAGCTGCTACTATTATCCTCTTCCTCCCCCACACCCTCCAAAAGTCAGTTGGTGCCCCCCCTACCTTGTGTGCCTGCTGCTGCTCCTGTTCTCTCCTGCAGTCAGCTCTCAGGATTGGAGGATGTAGGGGAATATGCTGAAATCTTAATACCATACCCCCACCCTCTAACTCCTGGTCAGGAGAAGCCCTGCGGAAAGGCAGTGTGGAGGTGCTGTTGGGGGTTGAGCAATGAGGGCCAGTACTGCTTCAAGCTGCTGAGAGAGGAAGTGTGTAGCCATTGCAGACCTGGTATATCAAAATGCCTCAACAAAACAATGTGCTGCCCCCCAGAGCAGCAGGGGATGGGGGGGGTAGAAGGCTCAGATTTATCTGCATAGTAGTGGGGTGAAGTGGGAGGGGGCGTGAGGGCTCAGCTTTACCCTTCATAAGATGAGGTGGCAGGACGGAAGAAGATGAGGTGGCAGGACGGGGGGGGAGAAAGGGATTCCCCGCCAGTTGACACCTAATGTATAGGAGGCAGGGGCCTTAAGGCAGGTCCCTGGCGAAAGCCTTTTCTCAGTGCTGTGGTGGGTGGGTGTTCCCCTTGTCCATAATGGTTTACCTTCAGAGGGATAGCCTGCTCCGGTGGTTGAGCGTTCTACTTCTGAGCCAGCTTATGCAGTCTAGCATGAGGAAAGAACCGCCCCCGTGGTAGCCTGCCAAAAAAGATGGGGATGCAGGTCAGTCAGTCACCTCCAGAAGCCTGCAGCAGGGAGGGGTGGATCAAAACAATCAGGTCCCCACAAGAAGGCTGCCAAGGTGGGTGAGTGGCAAGAAGAGCTTGGAGGATGGTGCAGTGGGGAGTTGGTGCAGGCATCTGCTCCCAAGTGTCACAAGGCGAGGAACTCTTCATGTCATCACAAGAGCTCCTCCAACAGGTGGCAAAGTTGTGGGCCTCACAATAAATTAATGAGAGTTGATGACACTATAATTGTTTGCTGGGTTTTTCTTGCTAAGAGCTGATGATACTAGTTTTTGCCTCTTACCAGTGAGGCCATAGCAATTCCTAGATGAATTATTTCTCAAAAGATATGGTGGAAGCAAGGGGAGAAAGAAGGAAATATGTCAACTGTGGGGATCTTTCTTAAGTAACTGTATTGGAGCCTGGTTTGTCTGAATTGTGGAAAAACTGCTGTTCCTTCTGAGGGCTGCAGCAGCTAAATCCTCTCATCCCCCAATCCTTTCTTTAGCCGAGGAACATATTTACTTAGGGAGGCCTGGGTTGAAATAACATTTGACAAATTCATCTTAGCAGTTGGCCAGTAGGGATAGCTAATGAAATTTCCACTACTTACTTTTGCCCCTAAAAGAACTTCTCATAGAAAAGAAGCCCAAACTGCTATGAACATTCTCTCTGAAAAGGGAACTGTAACACCAGTCCACTAATTAAAGAATTTCAAGAAAACTGTCTACACTGTTGTCCCTCTTTAGAAGAAAGAGCATCTGCTGACCACTACAGATTTCTAAAGAAATTAAGCCCTGTAATTATCTGAATGATAATAAATAGATCAGTTGATCTCCCTTTTAGTTAAGTATTGTATTTAAGTGTATTCTGACTGGGAGTTGTTTAGGAAACTTCGTGAAGCTTTAGTGATCCTACTGCTGGGTGGAAGCTGTGTCTGGAGGATGTTGTCTTCACGTAATTAAAGTTGTAGGTTAGAGTTTTTAGTGGGTTCTCTCACCAATTTACTATTAAATATTGAAATCTAATTGCTGCTGCACTTCCACTTCTGGGTAAGATGCCACCCGAGCAGTACCTCAGAGGGAGGCAGACCCAGCTGCTGGCCAGAGGTTTAAAATAATTGCCCTCAGTCTAGGAGTAAGGTCTGATACATAATTTTTAGGCTAATATAAAGCTAATCTGTAGAAACAGTATTTGTAGTGATACAAGAGTTGTGTAGGCAACTTCCATAGGAATTAAACATATCTCTAGAATTTCAAGTGTCATGTTTATTTTGCACAATTTTTCCTTCCCACAATCAAAAAAAAAAAAATGTACAGCAGCAAGTGACTTTTTGAGCATAGTACATGAAACAAGTCTCAAACTATTTACTCATTCTCTGCTCTGGTTTGTTTTAGAGACCCAAATTTTAAGACTTGTCCAGTTGTCTCTAGCAAACATTCAATTTGGGGGTTTTTTTTAGACCAGTTATCATAGAATCATAGAATATCAGGGTTGGAAGGGACCTCAGGAGGTCATCTAGTCCAACCCCCTGCTCAAAGCAGGACCAATTTCCAACTAAATCATCTCAGCCAGGGCTTTGTCAAGCTGGGCCTTAAAAACCTCCAAGGAAGGAGATTCCACCACCTCCCTAGGTAACGCATTCCAGTGCTTCACCACCCTCCTAGTGAAATAGTGTTTCCTAATATCCAACCTAGACCTCCCCCACTGCAACTTGAGACCATTGCTCCTTGTTCTGTCATCTGCCACCACTGAGAACAGCAGAGCTCCATCCTCTTTGGAACCCCCCTTCAGGTAGTTGAAGACTGCTATCAAATTCCCCCTCAATCTTCTCTTCTGCGACTAAATAAGCCCAGTTCCCTCAGCCTCTCCTCATAAGTCATGTGCTCCAGCCCCCTAATCATTTTTGTTGCCCTCCGCTGGACTCTTTCCAATTTTTCCACATCCTTCTTGTAGTGTGGGGCCCAAAACTGGACACAATACTCCAGATGAGGCCTCACCAATGTCTAATAAAGGGGAACGATCACGTCCCTCGATCTGCTGGCAGTGCCCCTACTTATACAGCGCAAAATGCCGTTAGCCTTCTTGGCAACAAGAGCACACTGTTGACTCATATCCAGCTTCTCGTCCACTGTGACCCCTAGGTCCTTTTCTGCAGAACTGCTACCTAGCCATACGGTCCCTAGTCTGTAGCAGTGCATAGGATTCTTCCGTCCTAAGTGCAGGACTCTGCACTTGTCCTTGCTGAACCTCATCAGGTTTTTTTTGGCCCAATCCTCTAATTTGTCTAGGTCCCTCTGTATCCGATCCCTAGCCTCCAGTGTATCTGCCTCGCCTCCCAGTTTAGTGTCATCTGCAAACTTGCTGAGAGTGCAGTCCCACACCATCCTCCAGGTCATTAATAAAGATATTAAACAAAACCGGCCCCAGGACCAACCCTTGGGGCACTCCGCTTGAAACCGGCTGCCAATTAGACATGGAGCCATTGATCACTACCCGTTGAGCTCGACGATCTAGCCAGCTTTCTATCCACCTTACAGTCCGTTCATCCAGCCCATACTTCTTTAACTTGGCGGCAAGAATACTGTGGGAGACCGTATCAAAAGCTTTGCTAAAGTCAAGGAATAACACATCCACTGCTTTCCCCTCATCCACAGAGCCAGTTATCTCATCATAGAAGACAATTAGGTTAGATGTGTAACAGATGAGGTAATGATGTCCAGATGGATTAAACTGCAAAGCTAAGGCAAAACTTTGGTAGAAAAAAATTGCTTTGTAGTTTAAGCCAAAAATGGGCTGTCCCTAAACACACAATTAAGTCTGAACTAATTAAGTTTCAGAAGTAAGATAGGCCATTCCCCTTCCTAGGCTTATCAAACCAGCTGTTCCTATTCAAAGTAAGAGCAGCAGAGCTTGCTGTGTGCTGCAGCTTTATCTATCTATCTATCTATGTATATATGTGTATATATATAATATGTATGTAAAATTTCATGATTAAAATATCAGTAACTCCCTTAATACCCTTTACTCATAACGCAAAGCCAATTTCATTTTGATATGGAAGTATGATGGACTGTTTCATAGGGTTTTTTGACATCCCTTTATTTTAGTAACAGATGGATTTATAACTTGGAACTTCGAGTTTCATTGCCAGATAGGTAATGTTTTTAATAGTGTAGTCTGAAATAAAAATCTCACATTCTTTGGACTGAACCTTTTTACAGTAGGCTTCTAAGACTGTTCTTAACTTAAAAGTATAAAGTAGATGATACATGTACTTTATAGTATCTAACCAACTTTTCCTTCTTACCTTTTCTCAAATAATTCTCTTACCACATTCTTTTCCTGACCTACTCTTCCATATCCTGTCTTTATCTTGCTTAGCTTAAATTGTAAACTCTTTGAACCAGGAAATATCTGTTATGCATTTTTCAAACCTAAATTTACAGTGTAAATAGATAAACCAGTTTTGTGTTTTCTAATTTAGATTTTTAAGATCCTGGAGAGCTGAAATATTGTCTTATGTTTAAAGCACTATATACATGGATGGCATAATGGATAAATGATAACCCTTACATTTGTAAAATTAAGACATAAATTTACATCAATAGAATCCTTGCTGTGGGTAGAACTAGTATCTTGGATGTACTAGATCTGAAGACTGGATTTGGAAGGGAAAAGGTGGTTGGCAAGCATGAGGAAGGAGGCTGTTGTGGATGTAGTGGGGGAGGTTTTGAGTGTGATGGAGTAAAAGACAGAAACCCAGCGAGGGATATATGAAATGAGTTGGTGGGAGTAATTAGAGAGGAAGGGGATATCAGCAATGGGGTTCTTGAATAAATTGGACAGAGGTGCGAAAGTTGATCAGGGATAAAGTTACAGTAGTTGAGGCAAGAGAAGCCAGGACATGGACATTTTTAAGGTTTTTCCAGGGTTTTTTAGCAATGGGAATAGTGAGGTAAAGGATGGATTTTGGTAATGCAGAAGTAGCAGAATTTGTCAAGACTGAATATGAAAAGAATGTTGGCAGAATAGAAGGGTGCTGGAGTTGTCAGTACAGATAGACAGCTGGAGAGGGATTAGGGGGAAAGACCTATGGCTTTGTGGCACTGAATTGAAGATACTGAGACACCTGAAGGATGTCTAAGTGATATCTGTAGATTGAGTAGAGAGAGAGTTGGAAATAATGTCTGGAAAGGTAGTATCTGAAACAATAGGAGGATGAGCTCACTAAGACAAGGGAGAGGGGGGTGGGGGAAAAGGAATGGACCCAGGCCTCAACAGATGGAGAGGAGGAAGATAGACTCCGAGGGTAACGATGACCAAATACTGCAGATTGAGCAATAGTAATAAACAATGGGAAGTGAATACAGCAGTAGACTGCAGAACCTTATTTCATATTTTTGTTTGTTTGCATTTGTACCCAGGTATTTTTAAACTCTTAACCAAGACTTGGAACAATACAGTGTTCAGTTCAGATAGTTAAAAGTAGACTTTCAACTTGTCTGTCTCTTGCAGGTTATACAAAGGATATTTTATACAGTAAATAGGTCTTGGTCTGGAAGAATCACGTGTAATGAACTCAGGAAAAGCAGCTTTTTGCAGGTATTTATGTCAAACTTTGCAAGGTAGATATAACTTCTGCTCATTTAAAAGCTTTATTAAGTTAAATACTTAAAAGGGCAGAAGTAAAGATGGTATTTGTTCTTGCTTCTTCCCAGATCAATGAAGACTAAAGTGCATTGATTCTCAAGGGAGCAATTATTAATACAAGACTGTTTCAATTTAGATTACTATGTTGTTCAGAGCTATATTTGTCTCTCACTTAGCAGTAAGTTGGCTGTCCTTACTATGCAGCTTTCTCTGGCACCTTAGCTTTCAACTCAGTTTATTAAAATCTGCTCTTAGCATGCTATATGGTGCATAAGGTCTTTGAAGATAAAATAATTCCACTGAAAAATTGTTAAAGATGAGTGACACTCATTGATGATATGAGAACTTTCACTTATCCTTCCAGTTGCTGCTGTGACCAACAGGCATCTTGCAGGTTCTTTAATGAGATTTTCTTTTTCCTGATAATAGAATGTGGCATTATTGGAAGAAGAAGCGGATATTAACCAGCTGACAGAGTACTTCTCTTATGAGCACTTCTATGTCATCTATTGCAAATTTTGGGAGCTGGATACAGACCATGACCTCTATATTGATCCAAAGGATTTAGCCCGGCATAATGATCATGGTATGACACACGGAACAACTTTTAACA
>NW_020664374.1:3434341-3544865 GCF_002925995.2 Terrapene triunguis | reverse complement strand
TATATATATCTCCTCAATATATGTTTCACTCAATATGCATCCGAAGAAGTGGGTTGTAGCCCACGAAAGCTTATGCTCTAATAAATTTGTTAGTCTCTAAGGTGCCACAAGTACTCCTGTTCTTTTTGCGGATACAGACTAACACGGCTGCTACTCTGAAACCATTTGCTATTTAGCTAGTAAGTATCCAAAGATCTTGGTCCAGTTGACTTGGAGGCCAGTACCAGGAAGAGCAGGTACTTTGAGATGTGTGGTCCCTATTTGTATTCCAAACATAGGGGGTGCGCACATGTGCTGGATGCCTGAGCCAGAAGGTTTTCTTAGCAGTGTTTATTGAACCACACATGCATTGTGCGTCCTGTCATGCTCAGAGCCCAGGGTATAATAGGTTGTGTGGGTCGACACCTCTCTGTGTCCCTCTTACCACTGAGTAGTCCAGTCCGCAGTAGAAGCGATGGAGAGCGGGTACTAGAATACAAATAGGGACCACACATCTCAAAGAACCCCGAGTTACAGGTAAGTAACCATTTCTTTGAGTGATGAGCCCTACATGCATTCCAAAAGTGGGTGAGTAGCAAGCGGTGATCAGTGTGGGCAGGGTGCGAGAATGAGATAGGAAGTGCCGTCTGCAGTATGGCATGGTCTACTGCTGCAACCGCAGCCATTGCTTGGGTGATGGCATAGTGGGACGTGAATGTGTGGCTGGAGTGCCATGTTGCTGTGCAACAGAGAGCTTGCCAGGAGACATCCACGAGGCAGGCCGATGTGGCTGCTTGTAGAGAGTGACTGTCTGGTGGCTGCACATTGGATTGTGTGTAGTATTTGCGGATGCACTTGGAGACCCATTTGGAGATTTGTTGGGAAGGGAAGGGTTGGCTCTTGGAGAGATCAGCAGTAGCCAGAAAAAGCTTCAGCAATGTGCGGAAGGAGTGAGTCCTGCATAGATAGAATGCTAGTGTGTGGCAGACATTGAGGGAATGAAGGACTCTGTCTGCTTGGGAGATGTGTGGTTTGGGACAGAAAACAGGTAGGTGGATGGACTGATTGAGATGGAACTCCAACACTACCTTTGGAGGAATTTAGGGTGTAGGCGTAAGGAAACTTTATCCTTGTGGGACACTGGGGGGCAGGGGGGAGAGGTCAGTCATCATGGCCACCAGTGCACTGACTTGTCAAGCTGAGATGATGGCAACCAAGAACATCATCTTCATGGAGAGATGGAGCATGTTGCCAGCAGTTCAAAGGGAGGCTTTGTGAGGGTGAGAGAACAAGATTAAGGTCCCATGGGGAAGTGTGCTTGAGTACTGGCTGGAAAGTATTGAGGAGACCCTTCATACAACGGACAGTGGTAGAGTGTGTAAACACAGAGGCGCCATCTACTGGGAGGAGAAAGGCACTGAGCACTGCCAGGTGGACCTGTATAGTGCTGAGGGCAAGGCCTGATGTTTTGAGATTGAGAGGGTAGTCAACGATAAGAGGTATGGATATTGCACTCAGTGGGTGGTGGTGTAGGTGGCCCATGAGGTGAAGTGTTTCCATGTAGCTCGGTAGCATGCTCTGATGGATACTCTCCTGCGCTGAGTAAGGATTTGCCAAACCAGGGTGGAGCACCCCCATCCAAATACCAGATAGTGAGGTGAAAAGGGCCCAGATTGGGATGGTGGATTGTTCCCCAATTTTGTGTGAGTAGATCTGGCAGTGGGCAAAGGCAGAGTGGTCTGTGGGTGGAGAGATCTCTAAACGAAAACTGATGGGGCCAGAACAGGGATATGGATATTATGGTAGCTCAGTCCTGGTGGACCTTGTGTAGTACTTGCAGGAGGGAGGGAAAGGCGTAGCAGAGGTCATCCGACCGGGGGAGGAGAAGAGCATCACCCTGCAAGTCTTTCCCTAAGGCTTCCCTGGAATAATAAAGGGGCAGCTTGCAGTTCTCATAAGTGGCAAAGAGATCCCAGCATGGGATGCCCCATTGGTGGAAGAGATATTGGAATATGCCATCATGTAGCTCCCAGTCATCACTGATGTAGAGAGTCCTGCTGAGCGTGTCGGCCAGGGAATTTTGAGTGCCGGGAGATAGGTGGCTTGAAGTGTTACGTGGTGTTTGATGCACCAGTTCCACAGGTGGATGGATTCGGAGCAGAGGGAGAGAGACTTGGTGCCGCCCTGCTTTTTGATGTACACAACTGCTGCAATGTTGTCTGAGAGGAATTGAACGTGGCAGAAACGGAGAGGAGGAAATGCCTGGCACACCAAATGGACTGCCCTCAGTTCTAGCATGTTTATATGCATCCTGACCTCTCGAGGCGTCCAGACACCCTGGGCTGTGTGATGGTCCAGGTGTGCCCCCAACCCGCAAAGGAGGCATCTGTGGTGATGGTGGCATGTGGGATAGGAGGGGTGAAGGGGGTCCCGACCATGACCTTGCAAGGGTTGGTCTTCCAGGCGAGGGAAGCCAGCACTGGGGCACAATGAGTCTGGCCTCCAAGCAGTCCCTGCTTTGGAAGCAATGCAAGTGCAGATGTGCACACGGTGTCACAGAGGTACAGGCTGCCATATGTCCAAGGAGGGAGAACCATGATGATGATGGGAGAACCATGAACAGCGAACCATGATGCATGGATTGTGGCGTAGGTCTATAATTATGGCCATCAGCATTGCAAAGTGGTCTGCCAGAAGGCAGGCTCGTGCTGTGATGGAGTCAAGCTGCGCCCAAATAAAGTTGATCGTCTGCATAGATATGAGCACCGACTTCTCCTTGTTGATGCAAATACCTAAAAACATCAGGACTGTGCAAAGGGCTAGGATGGCAGTGATGAGTTCTTGTCGCGATAGCGCAACAAGGAGCCAGTCATCCCAGTAGGGGTACACCAGTAGCAGAGGCAGTGTATCTGTGCCACGACGACAGTGAGGACCTTTGCAAAGACCCGGCAAGCCACCGCTATGTAGAAAGGGATGACCCGGAGTTGGTGATGGTGGTGTCCTACATGGAAACAGAGAAATTTCCAGTGCACTGGATGAATGTCGATATGGACATTTTAAAGAATTTTAAAGAATCCTTATTGAGGTTGCAGGAAAAAACCATCCCAATGTGTAGAAAGAACAGTAAATATGGCAGGCGACTAGCTTGGCTTAACAGTGAAATCCTTGCTGATCTTAAACGCAAAAAAGAAGCTTACAAGAAGTGAAAGATTGGACAAATGACCAGGGAGGAGTATAAAAATATTGCTCAGGCATGCAGGAGTGAAATCAGGAAGGCCAAATCACACTTGAAGTTGCAGCTAGCAAGAGATGTTAAGAGTAACAAAACAGGTTTCTTCAGGTATGTTAGCAACAAGAAGGAAGTCAAGGAAAGTGTGGGCCCCTTACTGAATGAGGGAGGCAACCTAGTGACGGAGGATGTAGAAAAAGCTAATGTACTCAATGCTTTTTTTGCCTCTGTTTTCACGAACAAGGTCAGCTCCCAGACTGCTGCACTGGGCAGCACAGTATGGGGAGAAGGTGACTAGCCCTCTGTGGAGAAAGAAGTGGTTTGAGACTATTTAGAAAAACTGGACGAGCACAAGTCCATGGGGCCGGATGCGCTGCATCCGAGGGTGCTAAAGGAGTTGGCGGATGTGATTGCAGAGCCATTGGCCTTTATCTTTGAAAACTCATGGCGATCGGGGGAGGTCCCAGATGACTGGAAAAAGGCTAATGTAGTGCCCATCTTTTAAAAAAGGGAAGGAGGATGATCCAGGGAACTACAGGCCAGTCAGCCTCGCCTCAGTCCCTGGAAAAATCATGGAGCAGGTCCTCAAGGAATCAATTCTGAAGCACTTAGAGGAGAAGAAAGTGATCAGGAACAGTCAGCATGGATTCACCAAGGGCAAGTCATGCCTGACTAACCTAATTGCCTTCTATGAGGAGATAACTGTCTCTGTGGATGAGGGGAAAGCAGTGGATGATGTGTTATTCCTTCACTTTAGCAAAGCTTTTGATACAGTCTCCCACAGTATTCTTGCCAGCAAGTTAAAGAAGTATGGGCTGGATGAATGGACTATAAGGTGGATAGAAAGCTGGCTAGATCATCGGGTTCAACAGGTAGTGATCAACGGCTCCGTGTCTAGTTGGCAGCTGGTTTCAAGCGGAGTGCCCTAAGGGTCGGTCCTGGGGCCGGTTTTGTTCAACATTTTCATTAATGATCTGGAGGATGGCGTGGACTGCACTCTCAGCAAGTTTGCAGATGACACTAAACTGGGAGGAGTGGTAGATACGCTGGAGGGTAGGGATAGGATACAGAGGGACCTAGACAAATTTAGAGGATTGGGCCAAAAGAAACCTGATGAGGTTCAACAAGGACAAGTGCAGCATCCTGCACTTAGGACGGAAGAATCCCACTCACTGTTACAGACTAGGGACCGAATGGCTAGGAAGCAGTTCTGCAGAAAAGGACCTAGGGGTTACAGTGGACGAGAAGCTGTATATGAGTCAACAGTGTGCTCTTGTTGCCAAGAAGGCTAATGGCATTTTGGGCTGTATAAGTAGGGGCATTGCCAGCAGATCAAGGGACGTGATCATTCCCCTCTATTTGACATTGGTGAGGCCTCATCTGGAGTACTGTGTCCAGTTTTGGGCCCCACACTACAAGAAGGATGTGGAAAAATTGGAAAGAGTCCAGCAGAGGGCAACAAAAATGATTGGGGGCTGGAGCACATGACTTATGAGGAGAGGCTGAGGGAACTGGGCTTATTTAGTCGCAGAAGAGAAGATTGAGGGAGAATTTGATAGCAGTCTTCAACTACCTGAAGGGGGGTTCCAAAGAGGATGGAGCTCTGCTGTTCTCAGTGGTACCTGATGACAGAACAAGGAGTAATGGTCTCAAGTTGCAGTGAGGGAGGTTTAGGTTGGATATTAGGAAAAACTTTTTCACTAGAAAGGTGGTGAAGCACTGGAATGGGTTACCTAGGGAGATGGTGGAATCTCCTTCCTTAGAGGTTTTTAAGGTCAGGCTTGACAAAACCCTGGCTGGGATGAATTAGTTGGGGATTGGTCCTGCTTTGAGCAGGGGGTTGGACTAGATGACCTCCTGAGGTTCCTTCCAACCCTGATATTCTATGGACGTAGGCATCCTTCATGTCGAGAGCCACGAACCAGGTCCCCTGAGGGAAAGAGGGGATAATTGATGCCAACATCACCATGTGGAATTTGGATTTCCTGATAAAGATGTTCAGTAGTCAAAGGTCGAGAATGGGGCAGTTTGTCTGCCCTTTGGGATGAGGCAGTATGGAGAACAAAAGCCTCTTCCCAGGTAGGGAGGTGCTATTTGCTCTATGGCTCCCTTCACGAGAAGGGCATCTGCTTCTTGCTGGAGAATGCATTGCTGGAAAGGGTCCACTCGGGCTGGTCAGAGGAAGGACTGATGTGGGCAAGAGAGAAATTCGAATGCGTATTCGCGGTGGATGATCTCCAGTACCCAACAGTCCGTGGTGATCTTGCCCAAATTGTGAGAAAATAGGGCAAGATGGCCCCCAGGGGGAAGAGGAGGCGCAGGAGGCAGGTCTACCGTTCTGGCACTGGGAGCCCCTCCACTTTTATACAGGTCCCAATGCTCCTGTAAGGTTCCAACTCAGGCCAGGCGGTGAGCTGGAGACCCATCGACCTGCACAACCTATCATACCCTCAGCTGCCAGGCCAAGGTGATGCACAACACACGTGCGGTTCAATGAACACTGCTAAGAAAACCTACCAGTTCAGACACTTGGTGCACATGCGCACCCCCACGCTTGGAATACATGTAGGAACCATCACTCAAAGATGAGAGACAAATTTTTTCAGCTAACCAGATGTCCAGTTTGCACAGAAAATGGCAACATGTTCTTAATCTTTCTTTTCTCCCCTCTGCTCCTCCTCAACTCCATGTAAACAAAAACGTTCAAATAAGTCACGTTAGTAAAAAAACAGTGTATAGGAGGCAAGCCTGATATCAGAACTAAGAGTCTGAGCTCATTTGGAGTGATATTTCACTTCACCACTCTGACCTGACTGGCTCAGGAGAGCACCATACTTGATCTTCAACAGAAGAAGGGAGACATTGCTATAATGCGAAAGGCTTGAGGCTAGTGGGTGAACTAGGGGGGCTGTGATACAGCATGGCCAGAGGGCAGCAAGAGAGGGTTAGAAGAGAGCCTTATTCCCTGTAGAGGGAAGAAAGTTTGCTATAGATTAACTAAAGCACCTGAAGCCAGTCACCTGATTAAAAAAACCCTGCTTCAATCAAACGGGGGAAGGAGTTGAAGCAGAGTGGATTGGTGTTGGAGCAGAGAACAGTTTGGAGAAGTGCTACGGTGGGCTAAGACCACCAAGACCCTAGGTAAAGGGACACCTGGCTTGTGCAGAGGGAGGGCAGGAAGCCCCCCCAAGCTGAAGGGCAGGAGAGGGAAGTAGCTCAGGGGAAGGAACCGCTAGTTCAAGTGGTTTACCGCTATCCCTAGGACCCCTGGGCCCAGGTCCCTCCCTCTCCACTCCCCTCCTCTAGGACACTAGTGGGGCAGTTAATATCCCAGTTCAGGGGTAAGAAATGGTGCCCTGAACAACCCCCTCCCCTACCACCCCCCCCCCCAAAGAGAAAGCGTGAGACCCATCATAGTAGTGCCGGCAATTTGCCACAGGGCAGATGCAGCATCTGCCAAATGACTGGATGAAAATGAAAAAGTTGCAGTTCCACTACCTATCCATAGAACTTGTGATCCCAATAGCACAGGTTCAGGGACATTCCTGCCACTATTCTCACTGGAGAAGAACCATCAAAGACCGTGAAGAAGAAAAAAACCCACTCAAATGCAAAAGCAAATAATCTGTTCCACTCTAGAGTAGAAGTACCTTGTCACAGGGGCTCAGTGTGTCAAGCAGAGCCATCCTCGTTTGCCCAGTGCAGGGTTAATGTACCCCATCACACAGTTGTTGGGATTCCTTGTTGAGTCAACAATCACGATCCAGGGACTGAGGACCCCTGGCGGGGCAGAGAAAACAAACAGGCCATAGTCCCTGGGGTGGGTAAAGCAAACACTCAATCTGTAGCCCCTGGGGCTCCTGACCAGGGCAAACAATAACAGTTGGGGCTCTGACCCTCTAGGCAGGACAGAGTGAACAATTAGTCTAAATCAGGAGTCCCTGGTAGCAATGCCTAGAGGCAACTGGGGGAGGTGGGGATAGGGGAACCTGGGCCCACCCTACTCTACCAGGTTCCAACCCAAGGCCCTATGAAGCCAGTGAACTCCCTATTAAGGGTTCAAGCCTCGGCTCCTAACACATTCCCTGGGTCACTTCCTACCATAAAGCCTATCTTAGGCATCTCCTCAGCTGGCAGCAGCTCGGCGTCCCTGTCAGTCTCTGTGGTCGGCTGATCGTCCATGATCCCAACAGCCTGGTGAGTCAACAGTTCCTCTGCAGGAGCCTGCAGCAAACATCCTTTCTCCTCCTCTGCCAGTCAACTGAGCTTGGCTGCCTCCTTAAACCTGTCCACTCCACCTGGACCATGCACAACAGGGACGAGGAAGCATAGTCTCCTGGTCCCACAGTGATTGGTCAGCACCTGTTGGCCCACTGCAGGGTTGATACACCCTGTCAAACATCCTCCCCCTCAAGTTAGGCCCTGATGGCTGTCCTCCCTCATCTTCTTGTCCGCCCACTTGAGAAAAGAAATCAGCATTTGCATGGACTCTCCCTGGGTGGTGAAGTACCTTGAACTCGTAGGGCTGGAGACAGAGGTACCATCTCTAACCCTAATCCTGGCATTAGTGTCCTTCATGGAGTGGATCCATCGAAAGGACACATGAACGGGTTCCCCAGCAGATAATAATGTAGGGCTTCAATGGCCCATTTCACTGCCAGTACCTCTTTTTCTACGCTGAATATCTCGTTTCACATGGAAATAATTTCCTTCTTTGGTAGAATATTGGGTGTTCTTCCCCATCCTGCTCCTGGGATAGCACCGCTCCAAGGCCCACCTCTGAGGTGTCAGTCTGGAGTATAAACCAGTTCGAAAAGTCTGGGTGGAATAGGGCTGATTCTCGACTCAATCAATCCTTCAGGGTTTGGAAAGCGTGTTCGCAGTCCCTGGACCATTATACCCTCCTTGGCTGGGAGTTCTTCGTTAGGTCCATAAGGGGCGCTGCTAGAGTGGCAAACTTGGGCACAAAGCGTCTATAGTAACTGGCCAGTTCAAGAAACTGCCTCACCTGATTCTTGGTGGAGGGGGTCGGGCAGTCTCTCAGGGCTTGGACCTTATCCACAATTGGGTGCAACCAACCCCGCCCCACTGCGTATCCCAGGATACATTACCTCCTTCTGTCCTAGTGGCATTTGGCATTCACAGTTAGCCCGGCTTCCCTGAGGGCTTGCAGTACCACGGTGAGGTGTCTTAGATGATCTTCCCAGCTGGCACTGTATGTCACTGTTTTCAATATAAGCTGCTGTGTATTGATCATGTGGCCACAACAGCTGATCCATAAACTATTGGAAGGTTGACACAGCCCCATGTATGGCATGGTTGTAAACTGGAAAAGGCAAAACGGCGTGGCAAACTGGGAGATCGGGGTCAGGGGAATTTGCCAATACCCCTTTGTTAGATCCAGTATAGATATAAACTTGGCATTCCCTAGTTACTTGAGCAGCTCATCCACCCAGGGCAAAGAGTAGGCGTTGAATTGTGAGATTGCATTGACTTTCCGGAAGTCTATGCAGAACCTCATGAATCCATCAGATTTTGGAACGAGGACAATGGGGCTCTTCCATTCACGATTCTGCCATGACCCCCAACGGCCAGCATCAACTTGAGCTCTTCCCAGATGACTTCCCACATCTTCCTGGGCGGCAGCCGATGATGGTCTTGCACCTTCTGCCCTGGGCTGGTGGCTATGTGGTGGTGGGTCAGATTCGTCCATCCAGGGTGAGACAATAGAACAGCTGGGGAGGACTGGATTAATTGTTGCAGCTGCTGCTGTTGCTCTCCACTGAGCTCCCGTCTGATGAATATTGTTGTTAACTCGGGGGGGGAGCTCAACAGTATTGGCCCTAATTCTGGTTTGGAGGGGTGGGAGAATGATCAATAAGCCCTCTTGGGCCTTTCAGGCCATTAAGAGGTTGACATGGTAGACTCGAGTGCTTTGTCATCACCCGGGTAAGAGAACTTCATAGTCTACCGGCCTGACTCTTAGGGTCACCTCAAATGTTCCCTGCCACTTGGCCCACAGCTTGGACTTGGAGGAGGAGAGCAACAATAGTACTCAGTCACCAGGTTCTGAGGTCCAGAGCTGGGTCCCCCAGTTGTATCATTGCTCCTCGGACTGCTGGGCTTTTATCAAGTTTTTGTGAGCCAATCCGCCGAGCCTTCTGTAATATATACAGGACCGACCCTCTGATCCGAGACTCCTCCTCCTCCCAGATCTCTCGGAGGAGGTCCAGGATACCTCTGAGTTGCCTCCCATATAGCAGTTCAAATGAAGAAAATCCTGTGGATACTTGGGGCACCTTCCACGAACTACAATGCAAGTAGCAGTTTGTCCCGGTGTCGCAGGTCACCATCGATGAACTTATGGAAAACGGATTTCAAAGTCTCGTTACCATTCTACTAAACCATCAGTTTGTGGGTGGTAGACGGAGATCTTCAGGGAACAAATGTTCAACAGCCTGCACAAATCTGCCATTTATTGCAATGAAAAGTTGATTCCCCGGTATGTTAGTATCTCCCTCAATACCACGACCGAGGCAAATATTTTCAGAAGTTCCATTGCTATGGTGTGATAGTCGACCGCAGCAGCATGGCTTTGGGGTAAAGAGTCATGAAGTCTACCACTACCAATATGTGGTGGAACCCTGACCCACTTTTCTCCAGAGGTCCCATCAGGCCTATACTGATCCTCTCAAAAGGTACTCCCACCACTAGGAGCCAGATTAGGGGTGCCCTTGGGGATTCATTTAGGGCCAGCACATTGGCATTCCAGACACGAGGAAAAAATCACTCACCTCCTTGTGAATGCCAGGCCAAAAGAATCTAAGGGCCATTCAGTGTAAAGTCTTCTCTCGTCCCAGGTGGCTGGCCCAGGGCAACGAGTGGGCTAACTGCAGCAGACCTCATCGGAACCTCTCAGATAGCAGCAGCTGCTGGAGTAACTATTGGGTTTGTGGATCTCAGATTATCCAGTATAAATGGTCATTTTGGACCTCGAAGCAGAGCCCCTGGGGTGGTTGGCGCCCCCTCCTCCTTGGGGTTGGTCACTTGTTCCCATGCACGACTCAACATGGGGTCTTCTCTCTGCTCCCTCATAAAATCTCCTTCAACAATTAGCCACTTGCTCCTGACTTCCTCTGGCACCACCGCCTCGACCGAGTATGATCCAGGGCCTTCCGATTGGTCAGGGGGCTCTCCCTCCAGTCTCCTTTTGGCCTAGGAGCCCCCTCAAATGTGGTCTCTGATTTGTTTCCGCTGGCATTTGGTTTCCCCACTCATGCATGACCTTCCCAAACCACTGCCAGTCCCATCCCAGGATCACGGTTTATGCTACTGTCATGGCCAGACCGACCCGGCACGTTTTCTCGTGACAGTCAACCTCCGGCTTTACCTTAGTGGCAGGTATGGCCGTACATCCCCATGGATGCACTGGAGAGATATAGGGGCCTCTGTCCAGTCCAGTGGCTTCCCTAGGTTGGCCTGTATGAGTGTCTGGCTGTACCCTGAGTTGACCAGACTTGTTACTGGGGTACCGTTGACCAGCACAATAATCAAAAGTTCGGGCAGGCTCTCTCCGGGTCTGCGAGCCTGTGCTTGGCCATCGTTACAATCCATAAAGGAGCAATCGCGTCTGAAGTGACCCTCCTAGTCACACTCAGAACATCTGTTCCTTGTTGTCTCCATTGCAGGGTTGTGTCATGATGGTCCAAGCCTGCCGGGTGGAGTTTCCCCCTCCCAGGGTCTCATGCTGGGGTTCCGGGCAGCTCCAGGGTTTGGGGCTACTATATGCAGCCCAGATCTAATCCTTCTTTGGATTTGTACTGTCTCTTGCACGGGTCCCTCCTACAACTCCCTCCTACAACTCCCAGGTTTAGGTGCCTGTAGTCCAGGACCCTCTGTGGCTAAGTAATCTTCCATCAGAGATACTGCCTCCGTAAGAGTCGTCAGATGGGGTCGATGTATACACTCCTTCCCCACAGGGGGAAGGATCTGCGTAAACTGTTCCAAGATGACAGCCTCTGACACTCACGTTCCCATCAGCTTCTCAGGGTCCAACCACTGCCAGCAGTAGTCCCTGAATTGCTGAGCCGCTGCCTGAGGTCAAGCTCTGGGGAAGGTCTCTCTCCCTTCGAAATCGCTGATGGACTGTCTTGGGGTTAACCCCGGTGTGGTCCAAGATGACTGCCTTCACTTTGGCTTAATCGACTGCATCAGTAGGGTCTAGGGTTCTGGTAGGCGGTCTGTGCGGTCCCGGTCAAGTATGGGGCCACTAGGGTAGCCCAGTGCTCAGGAGGCCAGCAAACCATGGTGGTGACTCACTCAAACATGACCAAGAAGGCCTCTGGGTCATCCCCAAGCCCAATGTTGGCAAGTCTCACCGGTAACCCTGACAAGTGTTCTCTGTCCCTCGGCCCGACGCGGTGGCGCTGGGCAGCCCAGACAGTTGTAGGAGCACCACCATCTGCTGAACCAGGCGCTTCTGTTGAACTTGGTGCTGTGCTGCTAACTCCTTGAACTGCTGTTGTTGTTCTTGGTGCTGGGCCATCTGTTGTTGTTGTTGGGTTGCCTGCTGTGGCTGGTTTTCCAGCACCCATTTTGGTATCCATACTGGCCATGGAGTTTTATCATCGAGTCCTCCCCTTCTTGGCCCTCTTAACAGGACTCGACTGTTAAGGACAGTCAGAGGCTCTGACCCTCTGGACAGGACAGAGTGAACAATTAGTCTAAATCAGGAGTCCCCAGTAGCCACTCCTACTGGTAAGTGCAGGGCTAGGGAAACCCAGGCCCAAACTACTCCACCGGGTTCCAACTCAGGGCCCTGGAAAGCCGGTAAACTCCATATTAAGGGTTCAAGCCACGGCTCCTAACACATTCCCTGGGTCACTTTCTACCATAAAGTCCATCTCAGGCATCTCCTCAGCTGGCAGCGGCTCAGCATCCCTGTCAGGCCAGCTAGTCATCCGCAGCGTAGTCGGAGTCCACGGTCCCAAGAGCCTGGTGAGTCAACAGTTCCTCTGCAGCAGCCAGCAGCACACGTCCTTCCTTCTCTTCCGGCAGCCCCGACTGACCTGTGCGGCCTCCTTTTATCTGTCCCCTCCACCTGGAGCCTGTGTAACAGGAGTGAGGGTGTGCGGTCTCCAGTGATTGGTCAGCACCTGTTGGCCATGTGCAGGGTTGATACACCCCATCACATACCTGAAAGTCAAAAAGTCCCATAATGAACATATTTGGGAAGGCTGGAAAGAACCACAAGGGAAAAAAGGCATTTATAAATCAATTCTGCCTGCACCACCTCCAAAAATGCTGTCCAATACAGTGTCTAAAAAGAGGGTTATAATGAGAACAACCTAAAGGAAATGCACACCTTCTACACCTACTGACCTCACTAACCCTTAAAGCAGAAGTCGCCAAACTGTGGGGCACACCCCCCTGGGGGGGTGCAGAGGAACGTTCAAGGGGGCCCGGCAGGCCCAGGCCAGCCCCCACAGGGGGAGGGGAGGGAGCGCCTTCTGACCCCCTTACCCCTGTCCACATCCCCCCACTCAGAGCTGCGGCCCCGCTCCCGGCCCTGGAGGGCAGGGGGGCACAACTCTCAAAAGTTTGGGGACCACTGCCTTAAAGCAAGGCAGGGAAGGTAGTTTGCTCACCTGCTTCAAGGGGTTAGTAAGGTTAGCAGCTGCAGCATGGGAAATTTGATAGTCTCAATTCATCTTGATAAAGAAATAGGATTAAATGGGATTTTCTGAAAGGCAATGTTTATATTTAGGGGGCTTGGTTGGACATTACTCTGCTACCCTAAAGGGTAAAATGTGTCCCTTTTGTAGACCAGGAAGAGCCATCTGCTCATAAGCAAGTGCCTTCCAAGTATGTAGGGGGGGAATGGTCCCTTCTCTTGAAAGATCTTTGACAGCTGTTAATGTATGTAACAGGGCCTAGATGCTACTAGGAGAGGCTCCAAGGACAAGCAAGAGAAGGAAGGACCCATGTCAAGCTAGGGTTGGGGGGAAAATGCAAAGTCTTTCTTCCTCCCCCTTCTAGCAGCTGTAAAGGGGAGTAGGGTACACAGTAGAGCGAAGACATGAGCTTAACAGACAGGCTTGTTGGGTTATGTACTATCACTTTTCTCCCTTTCCACACAGCAGCCCCTAAATAACCATTACCTGGTCTGCGCCAACAACATCCACATCTTCGCCTACATCTTCTGCTCCGTCTTCTGCTCCACCATCTGCTGAGAAGTCTTCTGCCTTGATCACATCTTCACTGGAATGAAAAGCTGAGTAGTTTAGTTCCTGGCCTGGAAACACACTTCCCTTTGACGGAGGTTCTACTTAGGATGTGTTTTGTTTGCGGTGCTAAAAGGGAGGGCAGATTTTAAAGACTGCATGCACATGATACGAGTTGCTTTTAGGATTCTTGCATAAAGTCTTTGGCCCAAAGTGGAGGAAGAGCTTCATTATATTCTGATAAAAATGAATTTTGATTCATGCAACTTGGCATCAAACAACCAAAAAGTGTAAAAAAATAAAAATAAAACAAACCACCTATGAGTGTGTCCAGTAAATCCATTTAAGGAAAGTGGGCACGGTCACCCTGAAAATTGCATTTCTGGCTGGAGTTTGTTTTTTCCCTTTTAACCTGACAAGTGACATCTCAGATTTCTGTACCCGAGATATTACAGAGAAAATATTGCTTTGTTTGTCTGTGTGTTTCCTTGGTGCACTGGATGGCACATGGAGTCTAGCCAGAGGCCCTGTTCTGTTGAAGGTGTTGGGCACTTCCTCCATTATGTCATGTTCTGTGTGGAGCTCCCACACACTTGGCCTCAGGCCCTGCAGGAAGGAATTCACCAGTAACACAGCAGCAGATGGTGTCTCCTTCTCCAATTCCTCTTTTAGGAGTAAAGAGGAGCTGGGGGTGGGTGGGATGGAGAAACAACCCTTCCTCATTCCCAAACCCAGGGCTGGGTAGTAACTGGTACCTGGGAAGCCCCCTTTGCTCCCCACAAAGGGTTAGGGAGTGATTCAAATCTGAGGTGAGGGGGCTGGAAAGCCCCATTCTTCCCTCTGCAGCCCTTTCAAGGGGACTGGGAACTATAGAAGTCAGGCAGGAAGCCTCCTCTTCCTTCCTCAGCTGCCTATAGGACGAGGGAAGTCTGGGTGGATATGGGGGAGGGTTGTTCACTTCCTGTAAGTCCAAGAGGAGAACACAGAAGTTGGAAGATAGAATCAGGAGGAGCGTATGGCCCCAGGCAACTGCTCTGTGGCAGCACTGAGAACACAAGGAGTTCCCCAAGGCGGGGACTGTAAGGGTACATCTTCACTACCTGCCGGATCGGCAGGTAGTAATCAATCTATCGGGGATCAATTTATCGCGTCTCGTCTAGACGTGATAAATCGATCCCCGAACGCGCTCCCCGTCGACTCCGGAACTCCACCAGGGCGAGAGGCGGAGTTGACGGGAGAGCCGCGGCCATCGATCCCGCACTGTGAGGACGTGAGGTAAGTCGATCTAAGATACGTCGACTTCAGCTACGCTAGTCTCGTAGCTGAAGTTGCATATCTTAGATCGATTCCCCACCCCCACCCCCCAGTGTAGACCAGCCCCAAGACACTGCAGCAATTGCACACAGTTTTGCAGTCTGCGTATTTGAAAAATCCCAGGTCTCGTAGGGGCTTGTAAACCATTTTCCCTCACCTATGTCTTCTGCTTAGCCCCACTGGACCAAAGAATGGCAGACATTCTTGGAGACTTGTATCTTGAGACTTTAACTTCTTTCTGCTTTTTCCTGCTGCAGCAGTGAGTTCTGGAGTGCACAGGAAGTCTGGAGTCTTGTTTGTTGTCTCAGTGTGGCTGGTTTCAGGCAGGGACCCTGTAACAGACAATCAATAGCACTATTCTTCATCCTCGCTCTCCGAGACATTGAGAGAAGAATACTTCAAACAGCTCGACAGAGAGGAAAAAGCAGCATTCGTTACAATGGGTGCAGTCGTGGAAGCTAAATTCATGGGGACACTCTGAGCAAAGCATTCATTTTAAAATTCCACTGTGTTGAATGACCCAGCTAAAATCTATACAAAAAAACAAAAATGACGGCCGGGCCAGTGGCTCAGTGGCTGATTTTGCACAGCGTGCATGAGATCTCCAGCTTAGATTTCTGGGCCCTGACTCTTCCTCACCAGACCAGAGGGCATTGTCAGTGCTGCACAAACTGTGCACATAGCCCCTCTGGAAAGGCAGACCACCTTTGTGACATGCTGCTGCAACACCCCATGTCCCCATAGATACTGGGCTCTGAAGGGAGTCCCATCAATTCCTCAGATGAAGGAAGGTGTGCAAAGCACAGCCCTGAGAATGGCTGTGAGCCAGAAAGGAGGAATTAAAGGATGCTCTGGAGAGGATTCCCTTTGTTTCTCCTAACAGAATACATCCCAAAAATGGCAACACTAAGAATCTATCTTTAGCAGTTCTATAAATAACTGTTTTCATTATCAGAGGGCTTCATAAAATGTATCTAATCCTCCCAATACCACTGTGTGGAGTCAAGTAATATTATCCCCATTTAGATATGGAGAAACTGAAGCAGGGAGGTTAAGTGACTGGCTCAAGGCTACAGAAGGCATGAATGACAGCAGGGACTAGAACAGAACTCAAGAGTTTCTGGCTCCCATACTCCGATCACAGGACCAAGCCTCTCTCTAGTGAATGATGAAAACAACAACTCTGAAGGGAAAAATATAGGGTTTAGAATGGCAAGTCTACAACAGCCCATGCACTGCAGTATATTAATGCGATCTGTTAAGAAATCCATTTTTACTGAGGAAACAACCAATCAGATTTAACAAGCTGGTGGAACTTTCATACCATTCGACAGTTTTCTTTTAAAAGAAGATGTCTTAGATCTGCTTGTGGGTGACCATTCTCTTAAACTGCTGATAACAGAATTCTCTTCATCTTCATTTGCCAGCAAAGAGTTCCTGTACCACGCTAACGGGTGCCATTCATCTCCTCTGCAAGATGCTGGCTCTGTTATATACCTCTGCAGGTAACTGTACCTGGGGAAAAATGAGAAGTATAAGAAAAATCAAAGTCTCTTCTGTAGCTATCTAGGCTAGCCCTTCCTACACTTGGTTTTTTTCCCCTCTGCTCTGCAATTGGGGAGGCAGAACCAGATCCATCATGCAACAGAAAGGGGGAGGTCCTGGCTCCCCCTTCCAGGAAAACATATCAGTGCGTGTGCTTCCGAAGCTGAAAGATTGCTCAGAACATTACAAACAACGTTTGATTCCCAATAATTACAGAGCCACATCCTTCTTTTGTACAATTTCCTATACTCTAGCACAGGGAAAGTAACTGCTTGTTGGTGCTGCCAGGAAGCAATTTACTGGGTTGTTCTCTTGCAAGATAACCCCTCCCCAGCAACTGAAAGGTCTAGTCCTGCCTCTTCAACGGCAGAGCGGAGGGGAACCCAACTGAGAGGCATTCCCTTTGATTTAACAGCAAGACAAAAGGTTGCATCAGAACTCAGAATTAAGAACCGGGGGGGGGGCCTCAATCCCTTCAAGCTACAGCTCATCACTTCCAATCCAGCCAGCCCTGTTAAACCAGATCTCACCTTAGAACACACACACACACACACACACACCGTGAACATTTTATAAATTTTAATACAAGTAATTATATAATAATTATGTTCATAATTATAATTTTATATTGTTGTTACTACTCTGATTCGGAAGGCAGCCTGGAAAACAGCCTGGAAAATATCAGAGCTTTCATCAAAACAAGAAAAAGACAGACCTGGGAGGACAACTCAGATGATTAGAGTCATGCATCCTGGAGGCAATGGAGACTACTGATTATGCAATATGTTGGTTTCAAACAAGTGTGTATTGTAACTAATATTTTAGGGTCTAATTCAACTCCCACTGATGTCAATGGAAACACTCCTATTTTCAGGGATCAAGCCCTTAGCACTGATTTTTATGTAATAAATTGTTTCTAGGTATATTTTGTGGCAAACACCAACTGACAAGTAAAATATTTTACCACTAAACTCCATATACTTAGAACATGTTGGCTATACTCCCTTTCTAACAAATGTCCTTATTCTCTGTATCATGTGTTATAGGTGCATTCACAAATGTTATGCAGGTCTGTACACCAGCCCTGTGCCTGATTAATAATAAAAATGAAAATAACCAGATGTTTATTTTCAAAAGTTCATGTTGACTTAAAACATTCCATCCTGTAATTTATGGTGCAACTAAACCTAAATATTTCTAAAAGGAAATATAATCTCCAGACCTTGCAAGGCATTTTGAGCCTCCCAGAATAGAAGCTGTTACTTTACAAACATGGCTTGAATGTAGAGTTGTAGATAAAATTGCAATTTTCCCCTCCTTACAAACTTTATTGTTTTTCATTTATTTCCAACGTAGGTGGGCAAGTCAAAGACAGCGGAAGATAAATTCTAGGAATGTTTCTTGCTTGGTTCCTCACAAGAGTGGTCAAAAGATGAGCAAACCAGTAGTAGAGATATTCCTGCTTTCTTGGAATTTACCCACTGGAAAAAAATTAGACACAGCCTTGGAAAATCATCATGAAAATTTACCAGCCTGCCCATCCTGCTGATGAAATATTTTCCTAAAACAAATTGGTAAATGGATTAACAGGAATCCACCTGGGGGGAAAAGATCACCACGTGGAAGAGAACGATTGCTTATACCAAGTCGACATTGTGATGGCGGAGTTAAACAGAAGTTTGTGAAAGGTACAATCTAGTGGTACATACAAGAGATTCTAGCTGGCAAAAATAGAAAGGGTAATTACTACTAATTATCGACTGATCAAAATCAAACAATCAGAGGTCACAATACAAAAAAGGGAATCTGCACACTGCACATTTTTCTCCTGCACATTGCATTTTTATATCTTATGCATTCTATGTGTAACTGAATCCTGAATACATTTTGTTTGTCACAGATTAAGAGTAGCATGAGGTTAAACATCTTATCACTCTTAATCCTTGGCATACATGAGTCATTTGAAGCTCTCCATGAAAGATCAGTTCTAACTGAACCCAGGCTGATGCTATAATCAGTGAGCTTAAGAATCCAATAGTGAGCAAGTTACACAGGGCATGGCAGAATGCAGGCAGCATGCTTTTTCCTCCTACTTTCTGCCTGGTTTCTTCTCTGTCATGAAACTTTATCTATTGGCACTATTGTAAATTGCCCAAAAATTCACCATCGTTTATTCATATTTAATCATAAGCATCCAAGTCTTGCAAGATACTTGCTTCTTTGAAAGTGCAAGAAGGGTTTCTTTTATTTTTACTGATTTTACAAGTCAGATACATAAAAAACCGCAGCTGCAGAAGTCAAAGTTGGAGTTCCACTGACTAAGGAAGAAAAGAGAAGGAATGGAACAGAAGGAACCAAGGGACAGAAAGGAGGAAGGAGCTCCTGCGGTAGCAGAGACTGAGGAAGCAGGGTCTACAGGTTTGTCTACACTTAAAACGCTGCAGCAGCGCTGCTGTAGCATTTAGTGAAGAGATTACCTATGTCGACGGGAGAGTTTCTCCCATCCATGTAGGTACTCCACCTCCCCGAAAGGAGAGACGTCCTCCTGTCAACATAGCACTGTTTACACCGGGGTTAGATCAGTACAACTATGTTGCTCAGGGGTGTTTTGATTGGATTTTCCACACCCCTGAATGACGTAGTGATACAGACATAAGTTGATAGTGTATACCAAGCCTAACGGACACAATCATGTTCCTCTGTACTAGGATACAAAATAGCCAGAGCCACAAGAATAAATGGCCCGGTGTTATATTATTATTTTTTAATATTTACATTACAATAGCACCCAGAGGAGCCAATCAGAACCAGAATCCCACGCTGTCAGGGACTCTACACAGACACACCGAGCCATTGTTCCTGAAGTGAAGAGCTCCATGCGACACATTTTGTACCAGAATCCTCAGAGAAGCTAGTCTGCCCCAGTCATATGGATTGTGGTTTTGGCTCCTTCCATTCCATTGTCACAGTATTAGCTCGATCTCAACCTCTTCTGCTTTGCTCGAGTACAGAACTGAAAATAACACTTGAAACCACCCTTAAAAACATGTTCTGTTTGCCCCTGCCAGCGAATGTACCTCCTTCCCTCATACATAATGTTAACACCATTTTCCCCCGGGGCCTTT
This sequence comes from Terrapene triunguis, assembly GCF_002925995.2. Classification (NCBI taxonomy): domain Eukaryota; kingdom Metazoa; phylum Chordata; order Testudines; family Emydidae; genus Terrapene; species Terrapene triunguis. Next base: position 3,525,450 of record NW_020664374.1, on the reverse strand, counting down.
CTTTTTTTTATTTGGTTGTAATTATGGCTAAAAACTAGATTGGGTATGTAGATGCATGATCCCAAAAAACTGCTAGCATAGACTGAAATAGAGAAGAAATCAAAACTGAAAAAGTGTCCAATCATCCACACTTCTGATGGGAAACCAAACAGATTTCCAAAGTCGACCAGACAGAGAAGTGCTTGAGCAATTCTTCCAACAATGCAGATCAAATGATCCATTATACAAAGATACACTCTACAAAAACTATCTATGCACGAATGTGTGTAAGTGCTGCATATGACACACATTATCTAAGTTCGCTTGTCTGGCAATAAGCAATGAAGGTAACTTACACTAATCTTTTGTCAGGCTTTAGTAGCTTATTGGAGAATTCACTGATGATTAACAGAAAGTTTAAATTTGGAGGCAGGCATTTCCCTTCCACTCCAGCAGCTCCTTGAAAGGCAAATTCAATCCCTTCTCTATTAGAGGGGAAAAAATAAGAGGGACAAGGTAATTTAACAGAGAAGAAAAACAAAGGCAATGCCATGGACAATATATGGTTATGTGGAACATACTTGTGTATCATGGCTACTGATTCTCTGGATTTCACCTGATCCCAGCCAAATGTCAGTGAAAAGCGACGAGCAAGTTCTTTAATGTTCGTGAAAGAAGAATCCATGCTGTTGGTACTACCATGGGTTTCTGTATGTTTCTGAAACAGCTGCAAAACCACAAACACCAACATGTAAACTTCCAGGCAACAAAAGCACAAGAAGAACACATCAGCCATACAATACTTACCTCGGGTAGAGAGAAGCCTTGCAAACGAAATGGACAAATGCAAAACAAATTCATTTACTGAAGAATCACACTCACTTGGAACAAACCTTAGAGGTTTGAGCACTGCACGGGGAAATATCTGCAAAGGATGTCATTCTGCTTAGCGGGTAGGATGACCTCCCTACACCCACAGGCCTCTAATCCTGCAAAGTGATGAGTGCCTTCAGCTCCCACTGAGATCAGTGGATCTGGTCAGAGGGCTTAATCTCACCCTGAAGGTTAGAGAAAATCAGAGCATGGATACACAGTGGCTAGTTTTGAAAGGGAGGCAGCCATGCTTGCCCACGTAGTTGGGGGCAGGACTGAGCCAACAGAGAGACGCAGACCTTATTACTAATTTTTTTTCTAATAGAACATGTAGGTAGTTTGTTCCCTTCGACCTGCAAATTTTGAAGGTCAACGAAAGACCAACCTGGGCCAGTTGTCTATGTGATATGTAACAGGCTTTCTGACTATGTGGGCAGAATATATGTGGCCAAATGCAGCTCACCCTCACTTTATCTCATATTTCAGGGGTTGGGTCATGGATCTAAGCTCCGGGCGAAGTGTGTGAAGTCAGCAGAGCTCATGTATCAGTCTCTCTAGGAGGAGTCTGTTCTGCAACTTAAGAGTATGACATGGATGCTGGGAGAACAGATGTCCACGAGGAAACCAGGCTAGAGCAGTTTCTAAAACAGATTATCGGGCTCAATGCTGCTATAGCTATAGCAGAGTTGGTGTAACTAGAGGAGCAGGGGGCATCATCACGTGTGTCCAATTTCTTCAATAAACATCTAATTTAAATTCTCTAGTCAAGCATGGAAACAATGGGGGCCTGATCCCAGAAGGCACTGACCACCTCTGGAGAAATGCCAGCCACCCCCAATTTCAGTGGGAGTTGAGGCTGCTCAGCACCATGTAGCCAGAGGCCCTTAATCTGTGTCTTGCAACACAAGACATGTGTCATATTCCATGAATATTAACAATCCTAAAAGATCAGGTATTTGGCAAAAAAATAATTACGTTTTTACTCTTAGGCCAAAGGGCTCATAAGGTGCTTTGACAATGAAAAGCACTTGCATGAATTCAAGAAAGTGACTTTTTCACTACCTATTTAAATTAGTTTGAATAACTATGACAAGGTACATAGAAAATTATAGTGTGGGCATGGCTTTCATTAGAATCCCTTTCCTTCTGCATTACTCTTACCTGCTGCAGGCAGAGAATCAACGTCCTGGCACTCTGGATTTTGTTGTTATGCCTCGTTCTGCTCAGGGTTTCTTTAATTATATCTCCAAAATCATTGTAGGTCTATTAGTGCAAAAAATACATAACAGAAACATCACTACCTTACTACAGCTTTATGAATACACAATACCTGGGGGTACACACCTGATACACAGGAAAAACAGAGACTGCTAAGAAAAACTGAACAATTCATAAAATATTCCAGATCCTAGATATCTTGCTAAAAGGAACTTTTTGTACATGCTTTCACAAGGATAATTTTATTTATGCTCCTTTGTAAAGTACTGTGAGATCTATGAATGAAAAATAGTTAAGTATTATTCTGACAGGAGGACTGAATCTGTGAGTTGGAAACAGAATATGGAGCTTTTCACACCTAACCACTGATTCACACCCAGCCCTGGCCACGTGGAGACCAAGTGTCGTCACCAGCTGATGGCTGTGAAACCACTCATTTCACTCAAGTTTAGAGTGATCCTAGTGACCAAGTGTCACCGTCACAAATGGCACCTCTCTGGCAGTCTGTACAGAAGCCAAAGAGTTAATGAACGGGGAACTAAATTATCCTGTCTCTTAGTAATCATTCATTCTACTCTGAGGTACATTAGCAGAGCAGTGGGGAGAAGCCTGCACTGCTACTGTTCATTTCTGCAACCATTTTGTGCATAAACAGATGAGACTGGCCTCCAAGGCTGCTAATCCAGCACCTTCCACAAGCACTAGAGTCACTTTAATGGCGTAAATGCATTTTCAAAGCTAAGTGTTACCTTCATATAGTGCTTATAGATCTCAGCAGCCGCAGACATCTCCACCACGGTAAACACAATTAGCTTGCAATAGACTGCAAGAAGACTCCGCCTCCTGTGCAAATCATTCAATTTGTAGCTCTCCTTTTCCCTCTCCTCCTCTTCTGTCAAGTCTAGGGAAATAAGCATGCTAAGGCTTTGTTCTAACGTTTTACTCAATGTATTTTATTTTTAAGGCCAACTTGAACCCGAATAACACAAACTCAGCTGTTCAGTCAACTCTCTAAATAACAGACACTATCCTTTCCAAAGGATATAGGTTTATTTCCATTTCAAAGATCACAACTGATGACAGTGCAAGCTACTCATTTGCATATCCTTTCTATTCTGATCTTTGTAAGGATTTCACATTTCTACCCGTCAGAATCTCCTTGTAAGATCCTGGCTATAGCTGTAGGACAGGACCAGAACACAGAACACAGAACAAAAACCAAACACATATGACAGAAAAAGACCAGCGAACCATATCAACATCTTTTCCTTAAAATGAATCAATGCCAGCACCCAGCACTCAATGCATGAGTAACTCCACGGAAACAAACCAATATGCACAGCCCATGAGAGAAGAATTCAGTTGCAAGTTTCCAAGTGGTTATCAACACTGACATTTGACATTTACTTAGCATGTACACTCTCTGGGGCAGGTCATTTTGTTCTTTGTGTGTATACTGCCTAGCACAATGGGGTCCTGGTCCATAACTGGGGGCCCCACGATTACTTCAGTGCAAATAATAATAAATTTGGGGACCAATTGCTTTTACGGTTTTTGCCAGCCTGGTTGCTGGAGGTGCGTGGAGAGAGTTACCTGCAGAAGGAAAGCCTGGGAGGGTTAGACTCTTGCCTGGAGTGAATTCTCCCTCCTCGCTGCCAGAAAGCTTCCGGGCTCTCTGGCCTAGGAATCCCACATGACCTGTTTCTGCCTCTCAAACCCAGCCTCTGGCCTAGGAACCAATGAGAGGCAGTTAGGCTGACCAGGAGTAAATGACTGTCAGGGTTAGAACTGACATCGGGCAGCTGCCAGATAACACGGGCAGATGGGCTCATGGGAGAGAAAAGACAAGGAATCGCTCCTGGACGAAGGAGTTTGTTGAGTTTATTGTAGGGGAGACAGTAAGACAGTGAGTTTGGAGGGGGAAGTTGGGACCCTTTGTTGGGAGGACTGAGGAATTGAAAATATGTTTCTCCTCATGTTCAGTTCCTCAGAGCAAGTTGCTGGATGAGTATCATAGAACTGTAGTCCTGGAAGGAACCTCCAAAGGTCAGCTAGTCCAGCCCTCTGCACTGAGGCAGACCAAGTAAACCTAGACCATCCCTGAGAGGTGTTTGTCTAACCTGTTCCTAAAAACCTCTAATAAGGGGGTTCCACAACCTCCCTTAGAAGCCTATTCCAGACCTTAACTACCCTTATAGTTAGGAAGATTTTCCTATTATCTAACCTAAATCTACCTTGCTGCAGATTAAGCCAATTACTTCTTGTCCTACCTTCATGGAGAACAACTGATCACAGTCCTCTTTTTAACAGCCCTTGACATATCTGAAGACTGCTATCAGGTCCCCACTCAGTCTTCTTTTCTCAAGACTAAACATACCCCATTTTTTCAACCTTTCCTCAGAGGTCAGGCTGTCTAAACCTTTCATCATTTTTGTTGCTCTTCTCTGGACTCTCTCCAGTTTGTCCACGTTTCTTAAAGTATGGTGCCCAAAGCTAGACGCAGTACTCCAGCTGAGGCCTCACCAGTGCCCAGCAGAGCGGGACAGTTACCTCCTATGTCTTAGGTACAACACTCTTGTTAATACACCTCGGAATGATATTAGCCTTTTTCACAACTCTTACTCAATTTGTGATCCACTATCATCAGTGACCAGGGCGTGAGTGGGCATGCCTAGTGGTCCAACCAGGAGTCTGGCCTAATGGTTAGAACAGTTGTTGGTGCCTAGGGCCAGAGGTCAGACACCACAGTAAGAAATCGGATGAGAGGACTTAGAACCAGGTTACCTGGAGTGAAGCAAGGCTGGGTCCAAGGCAGGGTCCCAGGCAAAAGCAGGACTGGAATAAGGCTGGGAACAAGGCGTGAGCAGGACTGAAATCAAGATTGGAGCAGGAGCTATCGCAGTTGTGGGCAAATGGTTTGAGCAGCCACTGAACTGTTGCTTAAGAGCTCGTCTGCTGACCCTTCCAACTGATCAAGTGGTGTAGCCAATAAGGCAGCCTACGACAGGCCCACTGCATTCATTAGGGTGCCCAGAGACTGGCTCCGTTGCAGGCCCCAATGCCTGATCCACTATAACCCCCAGATCCTTTTCAGCAGTACTACAACCTAGCCATTTATAACCCATTTCGTAGTTATGCATTTGATTTTTCCTTCCTAAGTGAATTTCATCTTGTTGATTTCTGACCAATTCTCCAATTTGTCAAGGTTGTATCGCCGCAATCTTGGTGCCATAAAGAATTAGCAGCATCTTTTCAAAATCATTCACAACAAAACCTAATTTTTGCATTACTATTCTAAATCTGTTTGAAAATTATATAAGAGCAGCAAATACCATAACACTTTCTGCAAAATCAAACTCACTCGAATAATATATACTAACCCCTAGTTTGATGGCTTGGAACTATTATACATCAACTGATCCACAGTTCCTCACCTAAAATCCCTCCAGGGGCGTGGTTAACAGAATAATTCTAAGCCATTAAAATCTATCCCAGGATTTTACAGTGCTACCTATCAATGTACTACGTACCTCAGCCCCTTCCATATAAAAATCAATTAGCAATAGCTCCTCTGGTAAAGCCACAGCAGACATAGATCTGTGTATACTAAGGGATCCATTTTGTTTGTATTCATATGCTACAGCTCTATTTGTAAAGAAATCAAAAAAATTAGCAGCCCCTCAGCCTGGCAATGTCAAATGCTGCAGATGAATGACATCAGAAAATGTTAGTTTACTTCCTTGCTGAGGACAGTGGCTGACCTTTGATTTCTTCTTTCTCCTCTGTGAAAACATGATCCTGGATAAACAAGAGCATTTTTGACTGAAGGGATGTGCTGGGAAGATACTGAAGGACTCCTACAGCTTCATCTTCACGTGAAGATTGGTGACTCACAATCATCAGTAAATCACAGAGTATCATGAAGGCCTGTAACATACACACGTGCCAAACAAGGATTTAGGAATTTGGGGAAAAGCTGTCAGAACAATGATATTTTTTCATCTCCATTATCAACTATTATTCCTAGAAGACCAAAGTTACATTCTCAGCAATTAAACCCATTTTTTCAGGCATTTATAAACAAACGAGAGCAGTAAATACACTCATAACAACAGTGAGTGCAGTGATTGTTAAAAGGAGAACTGCAAATGCAAATATGAAAATTCAATTTACTTCAATAATATGTGCTGAAAGTGCCCTGCCAACTACCCAAGTTAGAAGGGGCATTCATAGCACATCAGCAACATAAAGAGCAACCTTTTGTTTCCTCTGCCACCACCCATTTAAGGTTCCTTGAGTCTCACAGATTGCCAACTCCCAATCCAGGGTGACACCACGGCACACACCACGCTGTGACCTCAGTTTATATAATTAGGTTAATACATTTAGTCTTCAAATCACCTGACAAATATTAATCCATCCCAACAACACCTCTTCAAGGTAAATTTTGTTATCTCCGCTTTACAGATGGAAAGACTGAGGAGTCAATGGCAGAACAGCATCCAGTCCTGTGCTCAAACCTCTAGACATCATCTGTTTCTTCCCTCCTCAGTGCCAGAGACCCACATTGTAGCCCAGAGGCTGGGAAAGTTGTGGGGGGAGGACAAAAGTTATATTACATTGTGCATTTTAGTAGTCTTACCATTATTTTACATGTAAAATTTAAGAATATTTTGCAAACCCTTACAATATATTTTATTAATGAAGAGCTGGCTACATCAGCTCAAGGGTTTTACCAGTGGTAGCATTTAGCACAAGTTATTGTTGAGGAGAAAAAAATCTTCCTATTTACATTTTCAGTTCAGTTTTAATTAACACTGCAACTGAGACTTAGCCCCCAGTCCTGCAACTGGCTCCATGCAGATGCATTCCAGTGCTTGCACAGCACGCCGTGGTAGTTCAGTGCTCTCATTAACAAGGACACCACTTATTTTAAACTAAGACTTTTAGAAAGCAAAATAAATGAAGAAAAGGAGTTAAAGGAGGAGTGAGCAAAACACACCATTAAACAAACAAGCCCCTACAGAGCGACTGACCTTTTCACTTAAATCTTTATCTTTATGGCTGAGGTAGCATGCACAAATCTGGCAGAAAAATCTCAACTCTCTGTTCAATGCCAAAAGAGTCTCCTAAAAATTTATGAAGGAAAAAACAAAGATTAGAGAAATGATGGGCATGGACACCTAGCCAAGGACAGGAGTAGAGCACCAAGACATGTATATCTATTGAATCAGTCCCTAAATGGTTAGCACCCTTCTATCACTTCTGATACATCAAAAAACAAAAGATGCCAGTTCCATGTCAGTATCTTCTATATACAGGGATACAAAAGAGGAAGAGGACAGACTGAAGAAAGCAGCACTACTCAGTGCAACCAGAAATCTCTAGATAGAGAAACTACACTGTTGTTTTTATTTGCATGTGGATCAAAATGTAGGAGAGTTCTCATTCTTGTAATTTAAAACTAAAACACCCCATGAAGTGCTTAGCATGCTTTTGGTGCTGTGTAATATCAATTCATAAATAATAATAATAATAACAGAAAAGTGATGGTCAGATTGCCTAACACTTTCCCCGGGCTTTCTTCCTGCATGCCATAGTGCACTAAACACAAACAAATATATGTAAAGACTGAATTCTAAGGGTTTTCATTGAATATTGTATTTTCACTGGTTTATGTTTAGCAAGCGATCCTTGTCTCCACCATATGCCAGGATTCAGAAGCACAGAACTTTTCACTGAACACAGATGAGCACTTGTTTAATTTAATTATGCCCTTACAGAGATTTTTAAAAGTCTCCACTTTTCCAATAGTAAAACTCAGGAGAGATAAATGCCTAATCCTAATTTGGTTTCTCCAACAAAATGTTCACAGCATCATTTTGGGAAAGCTTGTCTCTCCCAGGCATCAAAGGACAGCAAGTGAATGTGAACCTTTAAAGTGCACCACTTGGTTGCAGAATGATTTGCACTGGCCAACCTTGGAAGATGACCTCTCCACAACTGAAGCTAGCTGCCATAAGAGAGCAAAGTACGTGCACTGTAGAGCTGGTAGGATCATCTGCAAATAAAAGTACATCTCTTTTAATAATGTGAAAGGCTTTGTCGTGAACGCAAAGAATCAACAGCTCATATTCTGTATGCTGCTTGTACAAAGATTTCTGCAGCATGAGACATTTAGATCCCAAAACCAGACTCAGGAGGTTTGCAGGCAACTAAGCATGACTTCCTCAGAACCTTTGTCTCTGGATTAAGTTCCTGATTCAGTAAAGCATTAAGGCTCATTGACTTCAATGCAGACTAAGCACACGCTTAAGTGCTTTGTTAAACTTGCACTAGGTAATCATGGCCAGTGGAGGCTATCAGCCTGTAATGTTGAGCAGTATTTCTACCTCCAGCAGCGTTAAAGCTGAACAGACAACTTGAGGTTTGTAGTTTAGACCATAGTTAAGGCTACGTTTTAGTCAGGGGTATTTTTAGTAAAGGTCATGGACCAGTCACGGGCAGGAAACAAAAATTCACGGCCCGTGACCTGTCCATGACTTGTACTATATCCCCCTGACTAAATCTTGGGAGGGACGGGAACCCTGGGGGGCGCCATGGGTGCTCAGGGGTGCAGCCCGGGACCCCCGCAAGTGCTGGGGGGGGGCAGCCTGGGACCTCCATGGGTACGGGGAGCGCAGCCCAGGACCCCCACTGGTGCTGGGGGGGGGGGGGGGTTGGAGGGGCTGGTAGGCTCCCTACCTGGCTTCGTGCCTCCCTGGAAGCAGCGACATCCCCCTCCCTCTGCTCCTAGGCGGAGACGTGGCCAGGCAGCTCTGAACGCTGCCTCCGCCCTGAGCACTGGCTCTGCAGCTCCCATTGGCTGGGAACCGCAGCCAATGGGAGGTTCATGGGTGATGCCTGCAGGCAGAGGCAGTGCGCAGAGCCCCCTGGCTGCACCTCTGCCAAGGACGGATGTTGCCGCTTCTGGGGAGCCCCTCCCCCCCCCGAGGTAAGCGTCGCCCAGAGCCCTCACCCTCTCCCGTGCCCCAATCCCCAGTCCTGAGCCCCCTCTCACACCCAAACTCCTGCTGCTGCTGGAAGTGGGGCGCAATGGCCGGAGACTGCCCCAGCAGCGGCCAGTATGGCTGGGCCAGGGACTGCCCCAGCTGCTCAGGAGGCTCCCGGGCTAGCCGCTGCAGAAGTCACAGAGGTTCCGGAAAGTCACGGAATCCATGACCTCCATGACAAACTCGTAGCCTTAACTATAGTTAATAAGCAAATTGGCTTCACTATAATTCCTTTTGCAAGTAACGGGTCTGAAATAGTTTCACTTCTGGTTAAATTCAATCTGCGAGTGACAAGCAAATCCCTGAATTATTTGTTTTTTGTTCAGCGCAACATTGCACAATTGAGAAAGAGAAATCCTGTCTCTGATTCTAAGCAAACAATTAATCCAGACTCAGACAATAACAGCATTGGACAATCTTTGCATTAAATTAATCCATGTCCTAATTCCACTGACTTCAACAGGGTTATACCAGAGATGAAGTTGGCTCTCTGTGTCTCAGTTTCCCAAGCTGTGGAATGGGAATAACAACATCCATCTCCCTCACAGGATGCTGTTGTAAGGTAGAGCCCTGAAGCGGGACTGGGATCCCGTGGGTCCCACAGGACCTGCTGCCACAATAACAGGAGTGGGTAAAATGTATTTTGTTGTGGGCAGGATTGGGTGGGGAAAAAACAGACTGCAGTAATTTGTGGGAAAACACTAAATCTCTTGTCAGTTTGTCATCAATGGAATTTCAGCAATGTAAAGCAAGTTTTTCTTTTCTTTTTTTTTAAGTAAAGGTTTCAATACTTAAATTTAAGTGAAGGATAGTAAGATTTGGTGTCTATTATAACAGGAGTTAAAGTATTTTTTTTACATGCTTTAAGGAAGATTTGTTTTATACTGTGAGTGGTAAAAATTGTGTCTGAATTCTGTTTATATATACAATATATTAACCGACCATTTTCTTTTGTGTTGCTGTTGGGGGTTTATTTTAGTAGCATGGAGGAGTCTCTTGCTCTTGCAGGATTTGCAGAATCTAAGGCTTTTGCAGGTGGGAGCAGGATAAAAATGCAAGAAACAATGTGGGAGTGGGTGAAAGTGGGTGAAAGTGGGGCGGGACAGGAGCAAGATTAAAAAATAGTCCCATGCAGGGCTCTGGTGTAAGGTTCAGTAAATGTTTGTAAAGTACTTGGATAGAATAAATGCTTTATTAGTGCTCAGTATCATCAATTTACCTGAACAGGTAAACTCCCATACTCCATCTCAAAAACCAGCAGCTTTGAAGTCTTCCCATAGAGATTCCATTTGGTGAGATTGTGAGCACTGCCAGGCAAAAAGGAAATGAAATACCATGCTAAAATAATCAAAAAGAGAAGAGATAAAAGCTACTGTTTTTAACAGTCCCATTTCTCCCTACATGCAACCTGTTCCTAAAGAAATGATCACAGCTACCAAAGAGATTATGCTTTTATTTGGTGAAGAGAGGCTGATTACCTTCACAGTGATACCTAAATTTATTAGGGGAAGTAAGAAAAATCTCACCTACGAATATAAAAAGTAAAATGTATCCTCTTTTTGCCAGCATCTAATGGATATCAATGACTTTCAGTGAAAACTAATTGACAAACACTGCACCACAAAAATTAAACCAGTTTTGCATGTGCTGGATCCATTTGTGCCCTATGATCCATATAATTAATTTGGAAATAAACGACCTCCATCTATGCTGACTCTATGTTGGCAGGTAAAGCACAAGGATGTTTGATGATAAATGTTAAAGCTGGTCATGATTTGTTTCCTCTACAATGAAATCTGCTAAGAAGAGATACCTGAAATCTTCCAGTATAGATAGAAAAAGGGAAATACAGTTTACTCTGGCCTAATATTAATTATAGGCTTTAGCCTATTGTTTCAGTAGTTATCACAGAGTCTTGTTCCTACTACAAAAAATGCAACTTGCGTGAGTCAAAGGAATGGGATTATGCACAAGGAAACTGAACTTTGACACTTTTTCCACACAAACCAGGAATGCTCTCTCCAAACACTCATCCAGTAGAAGCTCAGAGTTATGAACTGTCCAGTCAACCACACAACTCATTTGGAACTGGAAGTACACAATCAGGCAGCAGCAGAGACAAAAACCAAAAAGCAAATACAGTACAGTTCTCTGTTAAACATAAACTACTGAAGAAATAAAGGGAAAGGAGCATTCTTTTTCTGCATAGTAAAGTTTCAAAGCTGTATTAGGTATCAGGGGGTAGCCGTGTTAGTTAAATCTGTTAGTCTTTAAGGTGCCACCGGACTCCAAAGCTGTATTAAATCAATGTTCACTTGTAAACTTTTGAAAGAACCACCATAACATTTTGTTCAGAGTGACGAACATTTCAGAGTTATGAACAACCTCCATTCCCGAGGTGTTTGTAACTCTGAGGTTATACTGTACTTCCCAAAAGAGATCTCAAGCTTCATGCCTTAAACAGTATTTGGAGCAACAGGGAATGTCAGCAATGCAAGATGAAGGGAAAGCTACTCCTAACCCATGGCCCAATTCTGCCACACTCAGTAGTATCTTACTTGATGAGGAGTCTCAATAAAGTCATTGGTAAGATCCTACTCAAGGTGAGTAAGGGTTGCAGAACTGGGCCACTAGTGAGCAAGCAAGAGCACTCTGCACTACATGAGAGCAGGGCTTCAGAGTCTTGCTCTTTGAGAGATGGAGACCAGACAAATTAGAGTTAACATATTGTGCCTGCTATCAAACATAGTGCTCTTACCCTACACGCTGATTGCCAGTCTCGACACTAAGGTGTCTCAAATGGTATCCAGCTAAGAGGGAAGACACAGAAACAGCCCAAAGGAAAGGACCTACATGCAGACAGTGATATCCCAATCCCGTAAGCAGTCCACGTGCAGACCTCTGATTGACTTCATCACTGCCACTCAAGCCTAGTAAGTTCAAAAAGAATTCTCTGCTCAGAAAGCCTGCCAACATTTAGGAGAGTCTAGAAACTGACAGGAAAAAGTACTTGTGATAAAAGGAATTCCACCTGACCGTTCTATGCACAAACATCACACCTAGTGACTATTTTGATTCTTTTATGTAAACTTGATTAGCCAGTCAACCAACAGCAATTCCTGCTTTTATAGCAGCTCGGTGAGGTTACAGTATGCTAACGGTATAGGAGAGGAAGGCAGTAATCATGTAAACAAACATCTCACTTATGAAAAGCTGCTATTCTTCTCAAAGTGGAATATATTCGGCAAACTCCTTCTTCATCTGTGCAAAGACCTTCTCCCTAAATCACACGAGTTAGGAAAGAGAACAGAATGAACAGAGGTGTTGTGGGCCAGCTGCTAGCTCCTCTACTAACCATGGGCTTGAATTAGACTTCGTCCCAGTTTCGGGAACCATTTGCCCCTCAACTATGTTCCCTAGACCCCTCTCTAAGATAAAGAATAATGTACATGGGATGGAAAGAAGTTACATGTCTGGGAAATGCCATGCTGCTGCTCTCGTATTATAACATCCTCATAACTGAACACCCCACAGCTGCCTCTAGCGTCTTGGTAATAAAAACTACAAAGTCTAATGCAGACCTTCTCACATTGTGGTGTGTGGTCACTGTTGACCCATCAAGCACCTGCTTGTGGTCTGCAGAGAGCTAGCTGCTCACATGGTGCTGGCTTTCCTTGTTTTCAGCTGCCAAGTCACAAAGACAGCTAAAAATACATTAAATACTTTCCTAATATTATTTTCCCATATATGCAATTGCTGTGGTTTCCACAAAGATACGACAGAATCACAAATGGCAAACGAGGTACTCCTTCCAATGAAGAATTAGAAGAGAAGGGTTCCATGAGACAACCTCTTTATTTAGCTGTGGTCCACACTACACAAGTGTTCAAGAACCCCAGTCGACCTCTTAAAAGCTTATTTCTAATTTAAAAAATACTCACACATTGGAATAGATGTCTATTTAAACTACCAAAATAAATCCAATGTGTTTTTTTTTGGCCTGACACACTTACAGTATCCCAGCACCCAATAAAAATCCACTTGTCTGAACTCCCGTACTATGGCATGACACCTGTTAGCGATGGCACAGTTCATCAGCTACAGGCTCCTGTGGTTGAAATCAGCCAGCAAGCTATTCATATCTCCACCGGCTGTTTCTGCTTTTGAGAACTAATGAAAAACTTGGAGAGGGACTCAGCAGTCCTCCTTCCAAAAAGCAAAAGCTACTTTCCTGTGATCTAATAGTACCTACAGAATTATCTTTAAAAAAACCCACTCAAAACAGCAGCAAAGTTATAAAGAGCTTTTTGATTACTGCCAATATGTACAAATGTAGAATTATACCTCCTCTAAAATACTCTATATCTAACAGATCCACCTAGTGCTTCTCATTAGCGCTTAGATGGGCATTTTCAAATAGCAACATTAACCCTCTGGAGCTCAGGGCTAGAATATCCATTGGTGCTCTGGCCATAAGAATCCACATGATAGTGCACGCCCAGAAATCCCATTCCGTAGTGCCATAGACTACACCATCCCTTCTCTTCCCCTTCTTCCTGCCAGAACACAATTTTCACTCCTTTAAAATGTAAACAGACAGCCCTTTCAGAGTATTCACACTGCCTCTGTAAGCTTTGCTCTCCCCAAGCAAAGAAAAACCAGTACATTACCAGTGTTCACATCTCTCCCTTGTATTTATTTCATTTTGATCTTGAAATGTTTCATGTATTTCTACTTCCAGTCACACGCACCTCATGCCAAGAATCATCCAGCAGCTCATTAAGTTTGTCCACCAATTCGTCTATCAGCTGAGTTCTGGCAAGATCCGCCCTCCTGTGGATGGCCAGATCTTCATTGCAGAGGACATAATACATCCTGGAGCAAGCCTCGAGGACATCCACGTCAGAGTGTTTGGCTACAATGCCTTTCACCACTCTCAGCAAAGCATCTACGTGCTGCAAGTGATCATGATGATAGTCAAGTCAAAGTTATGCCTATTTATGTTTATGTCTTTTTACTTTACACAACTGAAAACGAAATAAATGCCCGTTTGGGGAGGACAGGCAGGGATTACAGGACAAGATTTTGTTTGTTGCTCTAGGTCTTATAACAGACCTTTTTTACTGTCACATAAGAACGGCTATACTGAGTCAGACCAATGGTCCATCTAACCCAATGTCCTGTCTTCCAACAGTGGCCAGTGCCAGATGCTTCAGAGGGAATGAACAGAACAGCAATTATTCAGCAATCCATCCCGTCACCCAGTCCAGCTTCTGGTAGTCAGAGGTTTAGGGACACCCAGAGCACGGGGTTGCATCCCTGACCATCTTGGCTAAGAGCCAACAATGGACTATTCCTCCCTGACCTTATCCAAGTCTTTTTTTTTTAACCTAATTATACTTTTGGCCTTCACAACATCCCCTGGCCACAAGTTCCATAGGTTGACTATGTATTGTATGAAGAAGCACTTCCTTATGTTCGTTTTAAACCTGAGGCCTAGTAGTTTCATGAAGTGACCCCCGGTTCTTGTGTTATGTGAAGCTGTAAATAACACTCCCTATTCATTTTCTCCACAACAGTCAAGATTTTATAGACCATTTATTATATCCCACCTCTGCACGTCATATCTTTTCTAAGCTAAACAATCCCAGTTTTTTTAATCTCTCCTCATATGGAAGCTGTTCCATATCCCTAATCATTTTTGTTGCTCTTCTCTATACTTTTTCCAATTCTAATACATCTTTTTTGAGATGGGGTGACCAGAACTGCACATAGTGTTAAAGATATGTGTGTATCCTGGATCTATATAGAGGCATTAAGGTATTTTTTGTCTTATTTTCTATCCCTTTCATTCCCCTAACATTCTATTAGCTTTGTTGACTGCTGCTGCACATTGAGTGGATGTTTTCAGATAACTATCCACAATGACTCCAAGATCTCTTTGAGTGGTAACAGCTAATTTAGACCCCATCATTTTGTATGTATAGTTGTATATCTTAATATCTTCCTAAAACCTTAATTACCTATTTCAGCCCCAAGTCTAGCAATACACATGACTCTAAATAATAACAGTAGAAGAGACTGAGGGGAAAGAGGGCAAAGAAAGGGCCCTCTAGACACAAGGCTGCCTGCTGCGGTAACAAAGATGAAGCATGTTTCAGAGCTCCCATCATTCTGTGGTGGGCTTATTCCCATGAGTGGGTCACTGACAGTATTGTTTGTTACACAAACAGAAACAGATAACAGCCCCTTTCTGCCATATTGCTACTGCTTTATCGCCCCCTCAGCTAATTTTTTGTGCTGGAAGTACATGGATGTGATTTTTCCCTTGCCTTGTTATGGATATTTACAGGGGGGTTAATTTTAGCAATCCACTCCACTTATGTATGGGCTTTGCTATTTCAAGGATTTCATCCTTCCATTCCTGAATTCCCCTCCTCCACATACAGATATACTATCCCCATTCTTCTCTTTGCAGTTACTAACCTCCCTCAGCAGCTGATAAGGGAGACAGTCTCCAATGAGAATTCAACTTCTTTCTGCAGTAAGCTGCTGGGAGATGCCAACTTGGATACATGTTGTAACTCCCCCTCCTCTCCACCCAACAAGAGGTCAAGAAGCAAGAATTAGTTTATTCCCAAAGCTGGGCCTCCTGCATGAAGCCATAAATCGTTATCCACCAGGGCCTTAGGCCAACCTTGCTATATCCATACAGACAAATGTTAAAGCATTTCCCTGGTGGCCTCAGTTCAAATATGAAGGGTTTCAACAGGGTATAAGTATTTCTTCATGTCCCAACAGTCTCCTGGCTGTAACAAGGTCTCACTATGCCCTGTAAATTGTCTCATAAATTTGTTATATTTCACACACATCCAACTGCCCCAATTCCTATTCACCTTCTCCAGACGTCCAGTACTGTAAACATCTAAATCATAATACTGGGGAATTTGCAGGAGGTTCGCCACTTTTTCAGCATCTGCTGAATACTGCAGAGGAAAACAGGATATGAGTGTGCTGCAGGAATTTTAATGAAATATTTAACATGCGCTCATGGAACAGCTGCTAGTTACCTTTGCCAAGAGCTGAGGAAGCACCACAATAAAGTGCTCAGTAATTTTGGTACAATCTTCCAATTGTATTTTCTTCTCTTTCGCTGACAGGATCTACAGACAAAGCATTCTGCTTCAGTTATAAAATACTCTTGGAGTTGGTTGGAATTTTACACCTATCCCAAGGTTAACTTTGCATATTAATATACCTTTAACTAACACAAACCGCCTGGCTGAGGCAAAGATTTTTTCCCCCCATGGGATTTCTCTCCCTCCCACCTTTTTTTTTTTAAATAAAATACTTGAGTTAGTGTTGAACAACCAGAGTGCTGTTTGGATGTAGGCTGCTTTACAACGACATCTACTGATGGATAAAATGGTCACTGTGTGTCGTTAACATGCTTCCACGGAGCTGAGCTTCCTCTAGAAGCTCATCTCATTCAATATCCACTGCTAAGATGTTTTGTCTGAAGGCCAAAAGGCATCGTGTTTGTCTTGTACAAACAATGCTGCTCTCTTTCTGCCGACGTGCCTGTGGCTAGGAAAGCACTTTTGGCAGAGCATGGAGGGAGGACACGTTTGATTGCAACATAATAAATATATTAGAATAAAACCCACTGACCTTTTTGGCCGCTCCTCTGCCCACAGGAGGGTGACCTTCAGCAGCTTCTCGAACGGTCATTACGATTATTTCAACGAGAGCGCTTTCCTGGGCATCCCTCAGTGCTGTAATCAAATCATGGTCTCTTCAGTGTCTCACAAAAGAAAAGTGAAGATGCAGGGATGACTAATGAGGAAAGTCTACTCATTCCTCAGAACAACTTTGAGGGGGGGAGAGAAATACTGTTGAAACTGCTAAAAAACTGCTGAAAGTTTGCTAAGTCCAACCTGAATGTGAACTGAAATTATTTTCTGTTATACAGAGTAAAAAAAGGAACTATTTCTTCCATGGCACCTTTGGGAGACAGGTTCCTAAAAATATCTTTAAAAATCTAGGCCTATGTGCTTTGATCCCACAGCAAAGAACTGCCTCTAGTTCTGACACAATAAACAGTGTTCAAGTCATTTTCTACATAAAACTAAACCCTCTAAAATATTTTATTTCTGAAAGTGACATTAAATTCAATTCAGCATCTTCCTTTCCAGTGGTGAACATCAGCTCCACACTACTCTGTTTCAATGAGATCGGCGCATTTAGGTTCCTTAACTCAGCCATGAAAACCAATATGCCCCTTGAAATGTAAAAGATAGATTAAGATTTCTGAATACAAAGGAACCTTCATGTAGTGAAGTCTTTTTTCTTCTCACCTTATAGCGAAGTTATTCGGTGTGATTCACTACAACCACAGCTACAATACACACATTGTGATTCACAGAAACTATTTGGAATTTTTAATTTACTTTAGAATAAAATAAATTTTCCTAAATGTGTTATGAGTGGATCTCACTGCATTTGACAAATAAAGCAACAGGTTCAGTGTCGCAAAAATGACGTTTCCCCAGAAGAGAACAGGCCAAATTCAGACCTAACTCCAATGAAATTTCATCCTCTTCCACCAGACCTGAGGCTCATCTTCTGGGGAACCTTTAGCAGAATGTGACTCTAGAACAGGGGTCGGCAACCTCTGGCACGCAGCTCGTCAGGGTAAGCACCCTGGCGGGCCGGGCCAGTTTATTTACCTGCTGACGTAGCAGGTTCGGCCGATCGCGGCCGCCACTG
This sequence comes from Terrapene triunguis, assembly GCF_002925995.2. NCBI lineage: Eukaryota > Metazoa > Chordata > Testudines > Emydidae > Terrapene > Terrapene triunguis. The sequence continues at coordinate 3,507,559 of NW_020664374.1, read as the reverse complement.
GCCGCGGTTCACCGTCCCGGGCCAATGGGGGCAGCGGGAAGCGGCGCGGGATGTGCTGGCCGCGGCTTCCCGCCACCCCTATTGGCCCGGGATGGCGAACCGCGGCCAGTGGGGGCCACAATCGGCCAAACCTGCTGTGTCAGCAGGTAATTAAATGGCGGCCAGTGGGGGCCATAAGCGTGCCAAACGTTGCCGACCCGTTCTAGAACCACATATAGCAACACGGGGCCCTATATGTGCCTCTTCCGCAATCCAGGGATCTGACTGGAGATTCTCTCCTCCAGCAAGTAGAGAACCATTCACCACAGTGCTCCCAAAGCTGCCTGACACAGACCTGACTGTTGAGGTAGAAATAGTACAGAACAAACACACTGCGGCCCCTGGAATCCCTTCTGCACCCTCTGAGTAGCCGAGAGAGAGAGAGAGAGAAGAAACATTCTTCACCTTCTGCCCCCCAACAGGCAGGCAGGAAGGAGGGAGAAAGAAGATAGGAGGGAGGAGTCACTGAGAGGCATAAGGGTTGGATAGTGTTTCACAAGGTTTTCGTAGGAATACTGCATCAATATTTGAGGGCATTGAGTCATGGCAGGACACTGAGCCAAAACTGTTTTGTGGCTCTATGCAACCAAGAGGCTCTTCAAGTGACCTTGCTATAGTTCAAGGTGAAGGAAGTTTCTTCTAGTAAATAAAACGAGTAATTTGTGCAACACTAAGGTTTTAGCTCACCTACCTTCTTCTTCAGCAGTTTCCAATAAAAGAGTGGTCATGCACTCCCAGTCCTTCAGCAAACTGCCTGCCCAATCCCACAGGCTGTCTACAAGGTACGTGACGTGTTTATGTAGCTAGGGATTAAAAACATACGCCTACAGAATCAAACATTTACTGAAATATGAATACAGCTTATTACATATTTCACCCTCTTTCTCTCATTATAGAACCGTATATGTGTATATATTTTTTTTCAATGTGTGTATTTTTTGACTACACCCAAACTAAATAGTAATTCTTCCAGTTGATATATGGGGAACATCATAAGAGAAAGAGAGTTACTTAAAGGACAGAAGAAAGATTTCCTAAAAAGACTAGTCTCCCCAAAGCTGTCCTGAATATCACTATTTGATTGCTGTTTGTAACACCTAAAATGCCCACTCCCATTCAAGAGCTTGAAATGAGTTACACTTTAGTTGCTATCCCTGGCTGAGCAGTCCTAGTTTTTTCAGAAAGCCAGTTCAACACCCACTCTCTGCATTGATACAACTGTAGAATAAGAGGTGTGGTACAACCAAACAAACATGTACAGTTTTACTTTACTGAAGCTCATCCTAGAGTTGAGAAAGTATCAAGTTCTAAGATCAACAGTTCTGAGCATGCAACCAAAAAGACCTTTCAAAAGGAAGTCTCCTCCCCACTCACCCACTTCTCCCTCCAACTTCCAGCAGCACCTCAATACCAACTCTCAGCCAGCTGCACTGGTTTGGAAAGGCTCCTCCCTCAACTCTTCGTCTATCACAATCTCCATTTTCCTTACCTCACTCTCCAAGAAAAAAGTTATTAATTTTCTCATGTAGCAGGTATTAGCCCCAAACTTCCCTCTTCTTTTGGGTGGGACTTCCTCTTCAGTTCCCTGATAACTAAGCAGCCTGCCAATGGAAAAAAAAAAGTCAGTCCAATTCTGTTGTGCACCTTTAGATTACTCAGTGAAGCAGCACAGATTCTGTCAGGATTTCAGGCAGTTTTACTTCTTTCTTTTAAAATCTATTCATCCATTCAGCAAACATCAAATTCTACTGTCAGCTGGAAGGAGAGGCACTAGATTATTTTTAGCTAGAAGTTCTCTCTGTGAAAGCAGGGACTACCTGCAGCAGCTAATACTGGGGCCCTGCCAGTTGTCTGGGCAACATACATAGATCCCATGGCAATGAGTACACCAAGCATTAGGCATTTATTTATCCTGTAAAGGTGCCCACTGTAATTTAGAGAAAATCATAAAAGAGAAATATCCTTCCTATACAAATCTTACTGCCCAGCAATACTTCATAATATGGTACATCTAGTCTCTGAAAACCAAGCCAGGCTCTTAGGATACGTCTACACTGTAATGTAAGCCCAGGGTTAGTGGGACTCGAGTCAACTGACCTGTGTTAGAAAACGCAGGGCTTGAGCATCCACACTAATTCTTTACCCTATGTTATAAATTTTCTAGCCCGTGCTCAAACCTGGGGCTCTGGCATCCACACTGCAGCACGCAGATCCAGGTCACACCCATCATGTCACAGACTCCCTAGTACCCTCCCAAAATGTGGCCACTCTAGACCTTTAACCATGGTGCACTGTAGTGCACCCACCCTGCACGATACACGAAGTAAGACCAGCCTGCCAGCACAGCCTGCCAAGCAACATGGAGGAGACCCCTTTTCAAGAAGTTCTCTTGCTTCCGCTTTCACTCCTGTGTCAGAAAATGGGCAGAGCATTCCCGAGGCACTGGTGGACATTTCAGTGGCATTTTTTGACTCATCAAAGGAACCTAAGAGAGCTTAAGATGGAGCAGGAGAAGGCAGAGGAGGTGGTGTACCCAGACATGGAAGACTCACACTCGCTGATGCTGCTCAGTACACTCAGAATAGCCACTGAGGCCCCCTGTGTAGACCGGCACTTCTAGTGCAGGGCCACAAGCACAGACTGGGGGAAATCACATCATCATGCAGACCTGGGATGGCCAGCAGTGGGTCCACAACTTTCATATGAAGAAAGGGACATTCCTGGAGTTTTGTGAGCAGCTTGCCCTGACCTTCTAGCATAAAGACACATGTCTGAGGGCACCCAGGCAGACCCAGAAGCAGGTTGCTATAGCCATCTGTAACCTGGATACCCCAGATACAGCTATAGGTCCGCTGCCAACCAGACTGGCGTTGGAAAGTTGACCATAGGTAAAGTAGTGGCAAGGTTTCTGAGGTGGACCAGATCTAAGCTGGTAGTTAAGCTTAGAAGTTTTCATGCAGGTCCCCACATCTGTACCCTAAAGTTCAGAGTGGGGAAGGAGCCTTGACACCATGTCACCACTCTGAACTTTAGGGTACAGCTTAGATCTGGTCCGCTGCCACCACTCCCAATGTGCTAATTCCCTTCCCTGGGTAGCCTTGAGAGACTCTTCACCAATTCCCTGGTGAATACAGATCCAAACCCCTTGGATCTTAAAACAAGGAGAAATTAACCATCCCCCCTCCTTTCTCCCACCAACTCCTGGTGGATCAAGATCCAACCCCCTTGGATCTAAAAACAAGGAAAAATCAATCAGGTTCTTAAAAAGAAGGCTTTTAATTACAGAAAAAGGTAAAAATCATCTCTGTAAAATCAGGATGGAAAATAACTTTACAGGGTAATCAAACAAAGAGCCCAGAGGACCCCCCGCCCCCAGCCTTAGGTTCAAAGTTACAGCAAACAGAGGTAAACACCCTAGCAAAAGGTACATTTACAAGTTGAGAAAACAAAGATAAAACTAACACGCCTTGCCTGGCTGTTTACTTACAAGTTTGAAATATGAGAGACTTGTTCAGAAAGATTTGGAGAGCCTGGATTGATGTCTGGTCCCTCTCAGTCCCAAGAGCAAACCACCACCAAAACAAAGAGCACAAACAAAAGCCTTCCCCCCACCAAGATTTGAAAGTATCTTGTCCCCTTATTGGTCCTTTGGGTCAGGTGTCAGCCAGGTTACCTGAGCTTCTTAACCCTTTACAGGTAAAAGGATTTTGGAGTCTCTGGCCAGGAGGGATTTTATAGTATTGTACACAGGAAGGCTGTTACCCTTCCCTTTATAGTTATGACAACCCCAAACAGTGCATACTGAACCAAACAATAGTTCTCCTGTCTAAAGAGGCAGGAGAACCACTCAGATGAACTCTGCCCCTATGTGTGCATGGGCAAGGGAATGGAAAAAGGTCCCCACGTCATAAAGAATCATAGAATTGCAGGATTGGAAGCGACTTCGCGAGGTCATCTAGTCCAGTCCCCTGCACTCATGGCAGGGCTAAGTATTGTCTAGACTATCCCTGACAGGTGTTTGTCTAATCTGCTCTTAAAAATCTCCAATGATGGTGTGACGGGTTGGATCACAGAAACCCCCTTGGGAGCTGCCACCTAATGTACCAAGACTACCCCTGTTCCTATTTTCCCTGCCAGCTCAGGACTCCAGCACCCTGTCTTGCTAAGCCAGACACTCCCGTCTGCTCCAACACAGACCCAGTGTCTGAATTACTTGCCCCAAAGCTGCAGGTTTACCTAAAAACAGCTCACAGAAGTGTGCTTGTCTTTAGCACTCAGATGCCCAACTCCCAATGGGGTCTAAACCCAAATAAATCCATTTTACTCTGTATAAAGCTTATGCAGCGTAAACTCATAAATTGTTCACCCTCTATAACACTGATAGAGAGATAGGCACAGTTGTTTGCTCCCCCAGGTATTAATACATACTCTGAGTTAATTAATAAGTAAAAAGTGATTTTATTAAATACAGAAAGTAGGATTTAAGTGGTTCCAAGTAGTGACAGACAGAACAAAGTAAGTCACCAAGCAAAATAAAATAAAATGTGCAAATCTATGTCTAATCAAACTTAATACAGATAAGATCCTCACCAGTTCCAGAATGCTCCCTTTTACAGACTAATCTCCTTTTAGCCTGGGTCCAGCAATCATTCACACCTCCTCTAGTTACTGTCCTTTGTTCCAGTTTCCTTCAAGTATCCTCGAGGGGTGGAGAGGCTCCTTCTTTAGCCAGCTGAAGACAAAATGGAGGGGTCTCCCAGAGGTTTAAATAGACTTTCTCTTGTGGGTGGAGACCCCCTCGTCACTCTGTGTAGAATCCAGTCACAAAATGAAGATTCAGAATCACATGGGCAAGTCACATGACCATGCATGACTCAGGACTTGCAGGTAGCAGCCATTACCCACATGCTACCGTGAACGTCCTCAGGTAGATTTCTTATGTGGATTGGAGTCTTCCAAGCTCTTTTGTCTGTTAAGTGCTTCCTGATTGACCACTTAATTTGCACATTCCTTTCCCAAGAAGTGACCAAATGTTCTAACTAAGGCTACTTAGAAATCAAGCAATTATACAGCCAATGTTCATAACTTTGAACACACAAATGGTGCCTGCATACAACTAGGATGAACATAACCAGTAGATCATAACCTTTACATAGATATGTTACATGGCATATGTAGCAAAACCCTATTCCAGTTATATCATACATACATTTATGAGCACACCCCCCCATAAAGCCTTATGGTGTACATTGTCACAGATGGAGATTCCACAACCTCTCTAGGCAATTTATTCCAGTGTTTACCTACCCTGACAGAAAATTTTTCCTAATGTCCAACCTAAACCACCCTTGCTGCAATTCAAGCCCGTTGCTTCTTGTCCTATCCTCAGAGGTCAAGGCAAACAATTTTTCTCCCTCCTTATAACAATCTTTTGTGTACTTGAAAACTATCATGTCCCCTCTCAGTCTTCTCTTCTCCAGATGAAATAAACCCATTTTTTTCAATCTTCCATCATAGGTCGTGCTTTCTAAACCTTTTCTGTTGTTCTTCTCTGGACTTTCTCCAATTTGTCCACATCTTTCCGGAATGTGGCACCCAGAACTGGACACAATACTCCAGTTGAGGCCTAATCAGCACAGAGTAGAGCAGAAGAATTACTTCTCATGTTTTGCTTATAACACTCCTGGCTAATACATCCCAGAATGATGTTCGCTTTTTTTGCAACAGTGTTACACTGTGATTCATATTTAGCTTGTGATCCACTATGATCTCCAGATTCCTTTCCGCAGTACTCCATCCTAGGCAGTCATTTCCCATTTTGTATGTGTGCAACTGATTGTTCCTTCCTAAGTGGAGTACTTTGCATTTGTCCTTATTGAGTTTCATCCTATTTACTTCAGACCATTTCTCCAGTTTGCCAAGATCATTTTGAATTTTAATCCTATCCTCCAAAGCGCTTGCAACCCCTCCCAACTTGGTATAAACAAACTTTATAAATGTACTCTCTATGCCACTATCTAAATCAGTGGCTCTCAACCTTTTCAGACTGCTGTACCCTTTCAGGAGTCTGATTTGTCTTGCATACCCCCTAGTTTCACCTCATTTAAAAATTACTTGCTTACAAAATCAGAGATAAAAATACAAAAGTGTCACATCACTATTACTTAAAAATGGCTTACTTTCTCATTTTTACCATGTAATTATAAAATAAATCAACTGGAATATAAATATTGTACTTACATTTCAGTGTATAGTATATAGAGCAGTATAAACAAGTCATTGCCTGTATGAAAGTTTAGTTTGTACTGACTTCGCTAGTGCTTTTTATATAGCCTGTTGTAAAACTAGCCAAATATCTAGATGAGTTGATGTACCTCCTGGAAGACCTCTGAATACCCCAAGGGGTACACGTATTCCTGGTTGAGAACCACTGATCTAAATCATTGATGAAGATATTGAACAGAACTGGACCCAGAACTGATCCCTGTGGGACCCCACTAGATATGCCCTTTCAGCTTGACGTGTGAATCACTAATAACTACTCTCTGGGAACAGTTTTCCAACCAGTCATTCACCCACGTTACAGTAGCTCCATCTAGGGTGTATTTCCTGAGTTTGTTTATGAGGACGTCATGCGAGACAGTATCAAAAGCCTTACCAAAGTCAAGATATACCATATCTACTGCTTCCCCCATAGCCTCAAGTAACCCCTGTCAAAGAAAGCTATCAGGTTGGTTTGACATGATTTGTTCTTGACAAATCCATACTGACTGTTACTTATCATCTTATTATCTTCTAGGTGTCTGCAAACTGATTGCTTAATTATTTGCTCCATTATCTTTCCGGGTACTGAAGTTAAGTTGACTGGTCTGTAATTCCCCAGTTGTCCTTATTTCCCTTTTTACAGTTTGGCACTATATTTGCCCTTTTCCAGTCCTCTAGAATCTCTCCTGGCTTTCCATGACTTTTCAAAGATAATCATTAATGGCTTAGATATTTCCTCAGTCAGCTCCTTGAGTATTCTAGGATGTCTCTCCCATCAAGATTCCTCCTCCTGGAATGATGGACAGCCATCTTGGCCAGTGCCAAGAAGAGATGGTCAAGGAGGTCTATCCACAGACACAGGTAAAGCATGGGATGCAGCAGTGCAATGTTTACCACACTCCCTGCCTATGTTCCTCAAACCTGACATGGAGAGGCCACTAGTAGCATGAGGGCACGTTAGCCTCAGTGTAGATTTAAGCCTGTGCTTTTTCTGCCAAACCTGCCAACAAAGTTGTCAACTAGTGCCATGTGTAGTGGTGGTTTATGTGATGTAGATCCTTGTGCACAGATAACAGTACAAAGATAAGCAGCTCATTTCACACTGACCCAGTCAGTCATTTGCTTGTATTCCAATGGAATATTAATGAGATGCTGATGCTACAGGTCCCATGTTTATCAAGACAGCACCACCAATAGATAAGAGTGGCATTGTTCTGGGCATAAATCACTGATTTATGACAACATTAGGCCAGAGAGTTGGGGACCTACAAAACAAAGCAGGATAGGGCTAGGAGGTGTGACTAGGGACACATCAGAGAAGGGATTTTTCTTTTTTCTTTATTTTGGGCCTGGATCCACAAATCCTAGGCCTTATATTATTTTGCTGGGTGAATACGTACAGCAACGGAGGAAGGGGACAAAGAGGTATGAATAATCATGGTCAGCTTTTAATATTGCCTCTCCAAAGCCTTGCCAAAAGTAGTGTCACCCATTTTTGCTAAACAAAATACAGAATTTCATCAAGCTGTAGATACAGAATTTTTATTAATTCCCTTTGTAGCATGGCAGCTCCATTCTTTGCCCACATCCATTGTCATAAAGGCCCATTTATAAAAGTTACTCCTGGGAAGTTAGATTGTATATTTCATTAACTTGACTGAAAACTGGGAGGATTTTTTAATCTGTGGGCTCTCATTATTCAAAGGCCTTTACAATGTATAAGGCAACTTTCAAGGGGAGAAGAGGCCACCTTTGCAATTAATCATAAACAGCTACAAAAAAATCCAACAGATGCCAGGTGATCAACTGGCTCATCGGAAGCAAAGCAACAGGGAAAAAGTAGAAAGGAAGGCTGCATGGTCCTTGGCATGATACAATACTGGTGGACTAGTCAGTTGTTTTATACTTTATTATAGTCTTGTACCTTTCTCATGCTTGTTTAACATGCCAAGGCTGGGAAGTGAAACAAACAGTTAGCCCCAGATAGCAGCCCTCCACTTATTCAGCAGAAGAAGGGACATCTGGTATCCACCAGAGATGAGCCACCAATTGAAAGATAAAGGTTTAATGTCCCTCTTAAACAAACCCATTTTCACTCTGAAACAATGAGAATATGCAAAAAGTAGCCAAGCAGAGATACCTTTTATAAAGGAATTCCCCAGCTGCTACTGCTAGAGGTCTGTGCGTGGTATAAACAAACTGGAATAAGGTTTCACAGTCTTCAGATGATAACGCGTCCTCACAGTTCCTATGCAAAGATATAATACAAGTTATTATGCATATTTAGCTAGAAGGGATTATATGTATCCTAATATTGGACCTGAGTCTATACCTAATATTGGACCTGATTCTCCACTGCCTTGCAGTTCATATAGTCAGTTACACCTCTGCAAATTGAATCTTGATATGCTACCTAATCAGAGCAGTAGCATTTTTGTATTCACCTTGTAGAGATGGAAGTGTCTACATAACATACAAGGAATGAAGAATTAGGCTCTTTGTGCGGGCATAAACATTCACATAAAAGCGTGGGTAAGGCTGTTTGGTTCTCAGGAAAAAAAAAAAAAAATTCCCAAATTAGTTACAAAAAAGGAAAGTCATAACACAGTATTTTTAATCTTGGATTGTTTGCCACAGAAAATTATAATATAGATCAAATATCCTGTATTTTTCTAAATAAAATTGTTTAAAGCTATTTAATCAAGAGTTAAAACGGATACTCAATTACAATGAGCTTATATAGAAACCCATTTTAAAAATCACGGCAAAAGCATGCTCAATAGGAAGCTGACCAGCACACCAAAGACCACACCCTCAAATCCTAGTCCCTAGCAGTTAAATATTAAGCAGGGGTGTCTCACTGACAACTACTTGAACTAACACTGGGTAAAGGTTTGTGGCAGATTATAACCAAAAAAAAAAAAAAAAGACAAACAGCTCTTAAACTAATCTACAAACATTGGCTGTGGTTTAAAACAGTAGGAGAGTAGTGGGTTGAAAGCCCCAGGGTACTTGAACAGAGGGCATGCTGTCTGTTGGCTTTTCACTTCTGTGAGCCAACAAGGTCTCAAAAGTCATAAATTGATCGTTATGGATTATTTCCCTGTGCGCTCCTTGCTTATTTTTGCTGAAAAGTTCCCTGCTATTTTTAATGAAAGTTCTCTCTCCTGCTAGGTTGCACTCAGTAAACTTGCTTATAATGATCACTGGCACAGTAAACAGGTCTTTATAGTGAAAATGTTGATGATGTGCCAAGTAAATATTGACTGGAACTAGTCTAATAGTAATTATGCACTAAATAAATGCCAAGCCAAGTGTGGGGGGGTGACACAGAGGGGGTGGCAAATAAATATTACATTATTATTCCGCTATCTTTAGGACTGGTGAAATAGTGAAAAAATATATTTATGGATAAGTTACTCAGTGATTGATTTGAAACATTTAAAATGAACTACATACAAATATGATTTAAGCAGCTCCTGTGTGGAGTTCTGTACAGTGTATGAGCACCCAGCTATGTATCCTGTGGAGCCTGGATTACAATTTTAATTACAAGGGCTGATGTAGTTGAGTGGTATTCACCTTCCATTTACTTTTGCATCCCATATTCACGTTGAGTGGTGTCAACTGAACATACCAAATGGCACTTACAGAAGTAAGGGTTGCCCAACCAGCTTTGTATCAATAAAAGTATGGAGAACTGAATGAAATAAGCCAACTGTTTAATATAATTTTTATTCACTGTAATATCAATACAGCATAACTCCTCTATAAACGCTTCTTTTCTAGGAAGCTGTCCAATGCAAATTCTCTACCTATTTGCAACTCTTTCTCACCCTCTTTTTAAAAGCTGGGATCCAACTGAAATGGCAGTTCTAAGTGACGGTGTTGTAGTCTGGGACACCTGTGGACGGAGATGTGCACAGTTTTTGAGACGGGGCTATTTCTTGTTCTTTTCATCAGTTCTCTCTCTTCACTATATTGCAAGGTGACAGAGAGCGACAGGTATTACATTCACTGCAACAAGTCTTTCTTTTTCTAAACCCCTTTGATAGGTGAAGTGCTTGGCAATATGTGTATAGTTATAAAAAGCCTCTCTTTGGGGACAAGTTACAAGATTTCATACAAACTATTTCTAACCATGGGAGGGAAAGGCTAAAAATGGGGTGAAATCCAGTTTTGTCACTGTCTTCAAAGGGACCAGAATTTCCCCCAGGTATTTTACCCTGTACTCAGTTTTCCCCTCATTAAGGAAGTGTTAGGTACGGTGTGACCTCGGCTCCTTGTACAGAACACTCTCTGGTGGCACAGGAGATCAGCAGGGAAAAATGAGCCACCTCTACCCGATATGAGCTGCCAGGCGGGCATAACATTCTTTTTTTTTTAAATCCATTAATTAAGCAGACAGAAGATCTGAATGTGCATCTGTTCTCTCGTCTTTCACACAGTGCTCAGCAGTTGCTTACTGTAAGATGTCAAGGTTTCCACTTGAAAGATACCTGACCAGTTCAGAGACTACGTACCTCTACAGAGGGCAATACCTAGCTACACCTACTACAACCGGCGATTTTAGAAGTATTTCCTCAATAAAAGGGGTGCCTTCTTTTGTACATATAAGCCAATAATCACACATTCAAAGAATACTTTATGTAGTGCAATACTACTGCTGCAAATTTACAGCCCTTCAAATGCCAAGTGACAGATAAAGGTTAAGCCAGAAGTGCCTGCCAGTATTTAGATGCCTAAAAATAAGCATGGCTTTCCACATACCAATGCCATGATATATCATTTTCTCCTCGCTTCAGTGTGAAGAGGCAAGGAAGAAGGAAGATGGGATACGCCAGGGAGAGAGCAAAGACTCCATTTGTTCTGGATGCCAAACATTAGCTGGGAAATCTCACGTCTTCTCTTTTGTTTTACATTTCATGAGATGACCTTGGAAGCAGAAGACCCACTGCCTTCTCAACGTGAGAGGGGAGACTGAACAGGGGCTGCCTACACCATCTCATTTGTGTGCAATTTACTTATATTCCAAGATAAAAAAACCACAAGATCTAAGCAGAATTAAAATATCAGTAACATAAGGGTAAAAAAATGAAAACAAAACAAAAAAAACCTAACTTACAAGGATGTTGTAATTATCCCAAACCTAAACATTACATGCTAAGAAAATTCAGAGAAAATATTGCACTTAAGAAATCCAAGCAAGAATGAAAATGCAGAGTTAAGGTATATGAACAACCTTAATGCTGCCCCTTAGCATCACCATCCAATAAGCATGATTAAGGCACTTAAGGGTTTGTGGTCCCAGATTAGATTAAACTGATTTTTGAGGATATTAGGGCAGGTGTTTTTGTTTTCTTCATATGTTTCCCCTCTTGGCATCAATACAGGCACGGCAGTAAAGTGTCATCTGCATACACAAGACAAGAGGTGAAATCCTGGCCCCACTGAAGTCGGTGGGAGTTTTGCCATAGACTACAAATGGGACCAGGATTTCACCCAAGATCTATGTTCTGACAGGACAGGGAAGGTGTCAAATATTAGAGAGGTGCTAAAGGGCAAGGGCTTCAGCACTAAAAGCATGGGTTTGTTTTGGTTCCAGAGCACACACTGGAGCGGAAAGCAAGCTCTTTTCTCTTTTTAAGTGGTCTCAAGAAGGGGAAGAGACTAGGGCTGGCAGGCATTTTGAAGCCAGAGGTTAGCAGAGGTGCATGATGGTAGGAAGATGGCTGCAGGAGATAAGGGATAACAGAAGGAGTAATTAGTTTATGCCATCACCATCACGAAGGAGGAGAGGGGTCTTTCGCTTTTACATTGTTTTGGACAGGCTTGATTCTTCCTTCAGGGAATCTCAAAGCATTCTCATATCTCTACGTTAATGGTGTCATGGGTGCTGACTCCGTGGGTGTTCCGGGGCTGGAGCACCCATGGGGGAAAAAAAAGAAAACAGTGAGTGCTCAGCACCCACCAGCCACAGCTGTTCGCCGCCCCCACTCATCAGCTGACAGGGGCGGCAGCGGCGCCAAACAGCTATTTGGCCGCTCAGGGAGGTGCCTGGGAGAGGGCGGAGAGCGGTGGTCAGGGGCCTTGGGGAGGGGACGGAGTGGGGGCGGGAAAAGGCAGAGCAACGGCAGGACCTTGAGGAGGGGGCAAAACGAGGGCATCGCCTAAGGAGAGGGAGGCAGAGCAGAGGCAGGAAGAGGCAGAGCGAAGGCGGGACCTTGTGGGAAGAGGCAGAGTGGGAGCAGAGCCTCAGGGCAGAGCGGGGTGGAGCACCCCCGGAGAAAAGGAAAAGTTTGCGCCTGTGAATGGTGTCATCCCAACAGAATCACAGAAGAGCCATTAATTTGCATTGTACTCTGCTACTCCTCTGTCCCCTTTCACTAGTGCAGGATCTCCCTCCAAACTGTAAGCCTCAGACATCATCCATTAGAAAGAATCCAGAATGTATTGGGCTAACTTATCATAGCAGAAAGAAAGTTTTACAGACACGCACAACCCCTACATCTAATTTTAGCAATTTTAAGAAAATCAAGTAAACTTCTGGGTTCACATATCCCTAAAGGAAAGAGTCTAAGGGCAACTAACTAAGAGAGAAAGGCAGATAATTTCCTTATTTGCATACAAGGTGTCTCTCTCTTTTCCATCTCCTCTAAGTCACATGAAAATGTTTTTCACAACAGTATTTAAACAACAGATATAATCTAATAGGTACGCATAGGCTTGCTAACCAGGTGGCTTACCTGATCTTTTTAGAAATAATGCATTCACCTATCAGATCTCAATTTCTTCTTCAGAGACAATCATAGGAGTTACATATGGAAAAGCCCTACTGAATTATCTAGTTCAGTTCCCGGCCAAGGTGACATTATTTGCTATGGTATATTTACTAGAGCTTTGCCAGCTCTAATTTTGAAGTGCCTTAAATAATGAGGCTTCTACCATTTCAGTTAGAGTCAATTTCACAGTCTAACAGAGAAACAGGAAGGACAGGGATGTTTTTAAAGCACATGCGTAGGATCTCTCTACCTAATTTCTGGCTCCTGCCAAAGACTGTGTGTGAAACCAGGGATGCTTAACTTCTGAGCCTCAGCTTCCCTCTGTAAAATAAGGATAACACTACTTACCTACCTCACAGGGCTGTCGTGAGAATTACTAAATTTATTAAGCCAGTAAGGTATTTTAATTAGAAGGCACTAAGAATACAAAGTATTAATAGTTCACATTGACAAGCAGCTTTTCCTGATGCCAAACTTAAGTTTTCTCTCTGATCTTAGGCCATGTCTACGATACACAGTTTTGTCGACACAAGACAGCTACGTCGACCTAACTATGAAGGTGTACACACTGCAATTCTCCTCCCACCAGTTTAACTCGCCTGCTACTCTGACATAATAAAACCACCTCCATGAGAGGCGTAGAGTTTAGGGCGACGTTAGAGTGATGCATTGCAGTGACACTGCATTGCTTACGATGCCCTAAGTGGCCGCCAGGAGGTGTCCCACAATGCCCACCCTAGCACCCTTTTGAATTCCACTGCCCTGCAGCCAGGTACACAAGTGAACGCCCCTCCTCTGTTAAAGCCCCGGGAAGTTTTGAATTTGCTCTTGCTGTTTGCTCGGCGTGGAGAGCTCACATAGTAACTGCCCGGTTGAGCATGCCGCCTCCATGCAGCAAATACACTCCTGCCTGGAGTACACCAGAATGGTTGCATCTCCTGGGTCTGTGGGGCGAGGAGGCTGCGCAGTCACAGCTCCGCTCCAGCAGCAGGAACTTGCTCAGGGCATGGAGGAGAAGGGCTGTGATAGAGACACACAGCAATGCCATGTAAAAATCAAAGAGCTGCAGCAGGCATAGCAGGAGGCAAGGGAGGCAAGTACTAGCCTCTGGTGCGGCGCCGCAAACATGCCACTTCTACAAGGAGGGAGTTGAGGTCAGGGTGGTGGTGAATAGCCCCTCCCCCCCGTTGAGCTCCTTTTACAGCCTTGTGTTCATAACGCACAGCACTGAAGAGCAGTGCAGGATCCATGCTTTCTGACAGAGATGGCTGGCTTGCAGGTAACCAGGGCAGTTCAAAAGCAGCTGGAAACCTAGTAGGATGCCCATGGAATGATGAGATTGAGAAAACTGCATCATGAAACGCTGTACCTGCACCATGTGGCATTGCAAACCCTTCCCAAAACACCCTGTGGCCAGTTGCACAGTGGGATAGCTACCCACAGCGCACTGCTCTCTGTGCTAATGCAAGAGCTGCTACTGTGGATGCGCTCCACCAACACCAGGAGCATAGTGTGGACATGCAACAGCAGTTTAATTACAGCGGTGGTTGGATGTCAATGTAACTTAAGTCAACTTAGCTCTGTACTGTAGACATAGCCTTAGTCTCATCATTTCTAATTATAACCAGATTTGTATGAGACAAAATAATTCCCCCTCCCCCCCCCCTTCGGCAGGTCTACACTACCCGCCTGACTCGGCGGGTAGAAATCGATCTCTCAGGGATCGAATTATCGCATCTCGTCGGGACGCGACAATCGATCCCCGCATCGACGCTTCTACTCCACCAGCGGAGGTAGGAGTAAGCGCCATTGACGGGCGAGCCGCGGAGGTCGATTTGCCGCCGTCCTCACAGCGGGGTAAGTCGGCTCCGATATGTCGAATTCGGTTATGCAGAAAGCGGTATACTGGCAGCACTGAAAACTCAAACTAGTATCTGAAAAGACTTTTACGCCTCACCAGAAGTACATCTAGTTAGAACTTAGTTGACAAATTCTGCTGATGAAGAAACTAGAGGAGAATCCAGCTCCCACAGAAAAGTTGGAACGGCCTGACTAAAGGAAGTGAAGATTTTTTGGCCAAGTAAGCAAGCAACTATGACTGAACACATAGAGGAAGCAGATCGGCTGAACAAATCTAATCTTTACAGTCACTCTTTTGTTATTACTCGCTTTGAGGAATTTCACAATTCCCAACCCCACCTAGTGCGTTTCTGCATGTATTAAGCTGCAGTGCTTAAGACCAAATACTGTCTATGAGCCAAGATATGCTTCCCATGCTATCTTAGGTACAACACCCTGGGTCTTTGTCTATACTGCAAGTGAAGGTGTGACTGTAGCATGAGTAGGCATACCCGTACCACCTTAAATCTAGCTAGCGTGGATAACAAGAGTAGTGTACATGTGGTGGCATGGGCTTCAGCAGAGGCTAGTGTCCAAGTATGTACCCAGGGTCCACCCATGTATGCTCAGGTTTTTAGCCCTTGCTGAGCCTATGTCACCACATCTACACTGCTACTGTTACCCAGGCTAGCATGGGTATGCCAACCTTTGCTACAATCACACCTTCACCTGCAGTGCAGACATACATCCAAGTGCTTCTCTGCTCCTGGAATGACAGTAATCATTTCTGAAATGTCTCCCCTCCTGGAAAGGCATCTTTATACAGGCTTTTAAAGCAACCTTATCAGAGAGAGTTTAACGCAATTCTTCACCCAAAATGTTTAGACTGGCCAGTGCTAATTTTATAAGCAAAAGAGATAAGATTCTTGGTTGGCTTTGTGGATAATTCATTTCAGTCCCCAACTCCCATCTTCATCTTCCCAATAATTAAACCAAATCAGCAGGGCTCAGCGTGACTAGGAGCGCTGTTGGCTCTGCAACAGATGGAGCAGAAACAAAGACAGCAAGTATGTGGTTGCTGGACCTCTGCCATGGCTTAATCAACAAAAACATGCACTCATTTTATTTACGAGGAAATATGTTTTATGATGGACACGTGTTGTTTGGAAAACTTCTTAGGAGGAACTGCACAGTGCTGGAAATCTAATTTTAAACTTTGTTTAGACAAGGCTTTCCTAAAAAAACAGACAATCGATAAACTTTTTGACTATAGTTAGCATTCATGAGTTTAGTGAAAACATGAACCCAACAATACAGCCAGAGAGGCTAAACAGCTGCAGTGCCAATATAGCACTTGTTGGTTCAGATATAGAACAAGAGCAACCTTAACTGGTTTAAAGAGTCATTGTATTTTAACAATGGTGTGCTACTCTTCCTAGCACAGGGACATGTTATGCACATAGATGCTATAACAAAGTACAATGCAATATCTATGCAATATGGAGAAGCAAATATCATACAAAGTGGTCGTTGTGTTTATATTAGCAGTGGTAACCTATCTACTATTAGTGTTACTTAAACAATGATACTGACTGTAAAAAAGCAAGTTATATCAACAATGAACATATACAATGGGCCCAATTCTGTTCCCATATATAGGCTGGTGTCCGCCTGAAGTAATGCCACTTAAGTGGGTGGAGTGTCAAGTGAGATAATAATCACTTCCTGTGATTATAAAGCAGCACTTCAGTGCACAAGAATATTCTGGTACTGTAATGCAAACAAAGGTTCAGAAATTAAACAGTTATTATCCGAGTTGTGCAGATCTCACCTCTATGGCCTCATGTAATTGTGGGTATGTCTATCCTCGAAGCTAGGGGTGTGATTCCTAGCTCGCACAGACATACTCATGCTAGCTCTCATCAAGTTAGCGTGCTAAAAATAGCATAGCCAGGAAAGCACAGGCAGTGGTGAGGGGCAGCAGAGGCTAGCTGCCCCAAGTACAAACCAGCCTGGACCCCATGCATATGTACTCGGGTGGCTAGCCCATGCCCCTGCTCCCCACTGCCTGTGCTACCACAGCCACACTACTATTTTTAATACACTACCTCAATCAGAGCTGGCGCAAGTATGTCTACACAAGCTGCGAATCAAACCCATAGCTCCAAATGCAGACGTACCCTGAAACTGCTTGCAGGTACCAGTGTCTGTAGATAGGCAGGAACAACAGTTACTTTCACACGAATGACAAGTTGGGGGGTGAGGGGAAATACTGACAGTGGGCCTGGTGTACAGTTGTAATATAAATTTGCCTAATCACTGGACTAATGTGCCTATACAGAAGTGGTTTTAAGTATGAACAAATAAAATCCCTTTTGACTTTAAATTAATATAGATACAAAAGAGCCTTGATCACTTTATAGGAAAAAAAAAGTGCAGTCCCTTTACCAGAGTGGTATTCACTCCCTTGGGCAGAAGGCTGAGGCTTACACTGCTCTGATCAGAAACACAGCAAACGGGGAAGCAGACATGAAGAAACAGGAAAAGCAGCTTTATAAGCACATATTTACACTTGCTATTTCAGTAAGTTTCCCAGTGCAGACAAACCCTATGCAACTTCTGCATACACTGCTCATTCTGAAGACTGACCTCAGCAAGTCACAAATTCAGTCAGTCAGTCATTCAGCACTCAGGGTTTCATGTCGCTGGTTCAATCAGAGTAAGATTATTGGTCCATCAAGTTCTACATCCTTCCTCCAGCAGGGACCAATACCTTGTGCTTCAGTGGAAAAGCAAAGCCCACAAGGCACCTGGTCAACTGTGCAATGTTGTATATGGATGGAAGCCATCTCCCCCTGGCCACATGCAGGAGTCAGCTTATACCTTGAATCACCAAAGGCTTTGGCTCCTGCAGGATCTTAAAATCTGACCAGTATCTGCAGTGGGATGCAGAATCTTAATTCAAATTTTAAAAAAGTGCAAAACAAAAAGGGACAAAGAAATCTCCCTATTCCCACATTTAAAAAAATACCATTTATAAAATAAACATGATTCCCCAGAATGTGTTATAATGGGATAACCATACTTCTTAAGTACCACTCTAACTTTAGTCAGGCACTTCACTACAGACTTTTAGCTTGCAGTTATCCTGTTTAACCCATGTCCTGCAGCGGGCAATTGTTTCTGAGCGCATCATCAGTAATAAGAGGATTCCACTACTGGTTACATCTGGGACTCGTTGCCATTAAAATAATATAGAACATTTAAAAAATTATTTACTGTGACATAAGCATCAAGAGTTTCATGGCTTGAACTGCTACTTCATGGTCCTTGTCCAGAGTCATGGACACAATTCGATCCTAATGGATGTAAAACGACAATAAAAAGATGTAACACTTTTTGTTCTGGACAAATATTTATTTTGCTACAGTTAGATCATCTCCACTAGTAACAAAGAGACTTCTTTGTATTGCAATGACTATTTCCTAAGAGGCGTAAGACAATTTGCTTACCACCAACTTGTTCCATCATTATGTTACATTTTTATTTGAGTTAACTGACTAATATGAAATTTGTGTGGATGCAAGTGTGTCTCCACAAGAAACTGACTGCAGCTCACAAATTAAGAATGATTGGCCACTTGTTTGTAAATGAAGAACAATTAGTAACAATTTGCTAAATCAGGGTAACTTCTAAGCTACAATGTTACATAAATAATTTCTCTACTCAAATGTGAAAATATTCTGGAAGCCATAACCCTGCTAAAAAGGTAAGTAGATTTTGGATCATGTGGCTGTTTAACAACGTACAGCAATACTACACAGATTAGGGCAGAAGTACAGAGGGCTGCTGTAAAACTGTTTAAAATATGGGTTGAGTTTAGATAGGCAGAATTTATTTACTCAGATTGAAACTTGGCTAAAACATGAGAATTATGAGCCTCCTCTTTCAGAAAGTGCCATGGGATTTTTAGTTACTATGAAGAGCCAAGTCCTTGGTTTTACATGACATCCAAAAGACTGTATCTGCAGGCCTCAGCAGAAGAGTATTCACTAACTGGGGCATTGGTTCAGTCCTCCAAAGGAAGAGTGCCACCTATGGAGTCACAATACCACTTCCTGCAGCACCGTGGGTTTTCTTATACAAGTACTGACAAGGCCCAACCCTGGCTAGCTAGTGACAGTGGATGACATCACAACCAAAGGTAACATTAAAAAGTAGAGTGCTGACTGCCTGAACTAGCCTGTACATGGCAACATGATCAGTGCAGTGTACTAGGGACACAATGGCCTCTGCTCAGCTCACCCAACAGATGCTCAAAAGCTGTCCATTTACCGCCTAGCATTTGACTTGTTCAGACTGGGGATAGGAAATCTTTCTGCAAGGTTCACAGAGTCATGCTGGATCAACACATAGTCATACTGTACATTCTGATAGCAGTCTATGCAGAATCACCCAATTCAACATTAACATACAAACCCAGTTTTGAGGGGGATAAAGGAACACAAGGGGCTTTGGGATGCCCAATACTCCTTGCCAAAAGAATCCTGGCCAAGTGGCTGGACATGGCTGTCTGCAGAGCCTGCCAAACACAGCTTTGTTCGTTGGCCAAAGCAAAAACAGAATGTTCTCATGAATGAAGAGCAACATCCCACAAACTCCCCCACCCAACAATCCTGACCCATATAAGGGACCGAGAGCCAACTCTGCTCAACATATCAGATCCTGTGTGGCTAGCCAAACCAGATTTTAAAAATAGAGAATAGTATTTCCATTTACCTTGAATCTGCTAGTAAAGAGATCCATTTTGGATACCAGCTCTTTTCTGTCATAAATTCCTTGCAGTCCCAGAAGACACTTCAACCGCACTTCAGGTTGCTATAAGACAAAGAAGAATCTGCTAAGTGACAAATCTTTGGCATTGATGTTATTTACTGATGATTTGGTGGTCATCCTATGGTAATTGGAGCCCTATAAATGCCTACGATAGAAAAAGCAAAAACTGCCTCAATCTCCATTACCAGACAGATATATAGTTATGTCACATATGCCTAATAGCATACAATGGGCCAAACTGAGAGGTGATCTCTAAGCTCATGTTACACTCCCACAGAACTTACAACTAATTACCAGTGGGAGTGCAAGGAGTCCACGATCATGTAATTCCAATGCCCAGGGTGTCAGAAGGTGAAAGTTGGGGGTGGCCTTCTTATATCCTTCTGCTATTTCTTTTTCTTGCAACACTTTCCTCAGATACGAGTTAAACCAACTTAGAGTCTCTTACAGCCCCAAGACTCAGTGGGCCAAATTCAGAGATAAAACGTAAGCATGTTATACAATACTAAACTAGTCTAAGTCTAAGTCAGTGTGAGGGAGTTTGGGTTGACGCTGGGGCACCCAGTGAAGGTTTTATGTTACACCATCTAGACTCCCTCATGCCAAGTCTACATTGAGAAATTACGTCAGATAAAAACACTCACAGTAGCCAAGGGCTGTCCTGTTTGACACTCACATCGACTGGCTGTGACTAATCCTAGAATCCCCTCTATTCCCTCCTAGGGTATATTCCCACAACCTGCTGACATGTTGGTAAACACAACAGTCCTTACCTACCCTGAGTGTTAAGACACGTCTGAGCTCATGTTGGTTAAAATGTGTTCTAACATGATACAATTTTCCAGTGTAGACAAGTCCTCAGGCTCCCTTCTGTGTTTGGCTAACAAATATAGTTGGTTTATACCAAAAATATTTATGGGTTTTATAAAGATTTACCTCATTTGTTTCTCTGTAAGCCAATACTACTATTCACAATGGTTCTATAAAAAGAGTGCCCTTTTCCTAGACTTTGAAATGCCTCAAGTGTAATGCTGCAACTTTAAAAGGTCAAAACCTTTAAGAATTATTAAAAGACAGTCATTCTGGGGCTCTAAAGCAGAACTCACTGAGCTCTGCTGAACTCTCGTGGCAAAGGGTATCTGCAGAGCCCCTGCAACAAATTACAGCCTTGTATTCACTATCATCTCCTTCATACTCTTTTTTTCTCATTTCTCCCTCTAACATGGCAGGAAAATAAAAGAAACCCAAGCAGTGCAGATCTCCTACAAAGAGGCTATCCATTACTGCAAACTTCCCATTCTCCTGCTTAAGACGGAACGCAAACGATGCCATGCAGCAGCAGGCTTTGACTAATGAGTCTGTGTACGGTGCTCTTTAGTTAGAAATATAAAATGAAAGATCACCAAAGAATACGGACACTGATTTTCAAGTTGTCTAATTTATCCTTCTGTACCTTCACATTCATCAGGCACATTTCTTGAACTTTGCTCATCTCTTTAAAATTTAAGGCCCTATTTCCCCAGGTGGACTGCTGCACTTGTTGAAGCTTCTTGCAGGATGAGAGCTCAAACTTGTTACTTACCGCTGACTACTACCTGGCATACCACAGACAAGAGCAGTGCAAACTTATAAACACACTCAGCAAAACCACTGTACCTCAATCCTGGCTTGAGCCACCCCACCCCACACTATTCCATTCCTGGGCTGTAATCCTGAATAGAGACTACATCTGTGCTAAATTTAAGTTGTGCTGGTTGTGTCAAATGGTCAGATATCGACTGGAGCAGAGGAAAATCATCGTCATTTGTACTTGTCACTCAGGCAATATTTGAGCATAGGTCTGCAGATAGGAAAAGTTAATTCCTAAAATCATACCACCTGCCTTTCCTACTCTCCCTTCCCACCTCAAATCTCTCAGTCTTAACCCTATATGTATTTTATGTGTTAAGGAAACTACATCTAGGGACTAAGAGTGTACAATCCATTTACCTCCACTACCATTATTTTTATCGTCTTCTTTACATTTCTCGCCTTTGTTTTAAGCCACATTTCCTGCCCTATTTTCCTGTTCCTTAGAGTGAGTGTTTACCCATCCCCCACTGCTTTTTCCATTATTTAAAATTCTTCCCAAATGACCTCAGCAGCTTTTTGCTACAAATAAAGCCCTCTTTTCTTTTCCCTCACCAGAATCACCATTCTAGTCTCTCTGATTCTGCAACAGGAACTTACGGTAGTTTACAATACTGCTGATCTGTGAAAAGAACCCAGCTCACTCTCCCCACAGCACTGCCAAAGTAAAACACTTTTATTTTCAGAGAAGTCAGAGAATAGGACTCGGAATACATGCAGAAAGTAGATATATTGAATAAGAAGATGCTAGTTTTACAGAGACACTGTTGCAGGATATACATGTGAACTGTCATGACATCTGGGGGGCAGTTTCCATAGAAGGATGGTCAAACCGCACAGATGTCCTGTCACGGACTTCTCAAACTAATTTGAAATTAGACAGCAGAAGGATGATCTTGTGGTTAGCTCCCAGGACCTGATGTCAGGAGGAGATCTGGGCTCTTTTCCCACCTCTACCATGTTTTCCTTGAAAAGCTGCAAGAGAATCATTTCATCTCTGTGCTTCAGCTTCCTCCTCAGTACACGGGGAATCTACCTACTTAGCACTTCTCTAGCATCTTACAGTAGTGGATCTCAAATTAGTTTTGCAAGGCTCACAAGACTGGTTTTATTCTTGAATCTTTTCTTCTGCAATGTGAACACATTTTGTTCCAAGAGAGATTAGATTTTTGTAATGTTTTTTTTCTAATGAAAATGCTACATTCTAGAAATAAAAGCGTCACACAACTCCCTACACAACTCAAAAGCGAGGCTGACACATGTGGATGTCCCAAGCGTGTGTGTATGTAGTACACCTTTTATTTTCCTCAGAAAATGAGTAATCCTTTCTACTCCTTTCACCTACCCCACCTCTGCTCATCTCAATTTTTCTGCCTCCATCCCTCTCACCTCCCAGAGGATTTTTTTTTCCCTGACCCTTTCTTTTCTTCCACATCTAATTGCTCAGATCAATACGTAGGTAGCCAAACATCCACTGTAGGCATCAAAGTGCCACTCTGAGTGTCAAAATGCACAATTAGGTGCCCAAGTTTGAGAAATGGGCTGATAGTTCTTTAGGAAGGGGGTTAACTGTATAGTTATTGAATGCTGTTGCCAGATTTTGCATTATACTTTGTATTTAGTATTAAAAAGCAACATTTATTCCGGTCTTCTAGAAATAATTAACTACTGAAGTTGTTCCAGCAGAAAAGTACACCTTCGGGACATTGTTTCACAATTCTTACTGGGACATAGACAGACTTTTCATTTTTTTATTTTGAACTCAGCACCACTAAGAGGAATGGATTTGGAGCATCCAGTTGGGCCTGGGAAATACCTTCTATGCCAGCATTAAGTCTGCATTATACATATATGTCATGTCAAATGGCATCAGAAGGGTAAAATAAGTCATAACATTCAACTAAGTCTTTGAAGACCAAATAAGCGTTTAAACCTTTTTTTTTTTCAGCCTCCCAATGACTGACTCAGTTTGGTCTATACTTAGAATGCCACAGGTTATTTGGGCTACATTTTCCTATAGTTGAAAACAATTTTGTGGTTGCTCAAATTTGGGCCCTAAAATTATTTGGCAAATGTCTCTGGAACTATATTCCCAAATGACACTGATCTGGGTACACCCTCCCCCACAAAAATGGGAAGGAATAGCTTGCAGTATGTTTTTTAAAGCCAGTACCGCAATGCAATATTGGTATTGTAAATAGTCAACTGGATGGAGATAAAATCCAGAGGCCTTCTCATTTTATCTCACTTAGTTTTTGCTGGAGTGATTGCTTCCAGTTAACAAGCATTTTCTTTTCTTTCTTTTTTTTTAAAGCAGCTGTTTCCAGTCTCCGGTAAAAGACAGCAGATGGGTTGTGTGCTCTAGCCAAAGACATCAAATTTCTATAATTTTCATATTGTACTGCACTGATAGCAATGTCACATATTCTAAGGAAAAAATGGAAATTTTATTTTTGTAATTTGAAAGATCTCTCAACTGGCCATACCTTAAAAAGTTGCTATGATCTGATCTAAGAAACTTCTCTAGACTCTATGGCTACACCTACACTACATACCACTTTCAGTGCCCTGTAGCACACATCTAGCTACACGCCACAGTGGAAAATGTCCACACTGCAGTGTGTTGCTACACGTCAAAGGAAGGCTCCAGCAGAGGGGAGGCAGCAGGGAAAGGCTTCAGCTGCTCCCCGCTGCCAGAGCCTTTCACTACGGTGAGGAAAGGCTTTGGTGGGGGGAGGCGATGAGGAAAGGCTGAGCCTTTTCCCCACTGCCCCCCTGCCTCTCCGTGGAGCAGGGCTTCAGCAGCAGGGAGCTGACATAGCCTTTCCCCCCTACCAGAGTCTTTTGCTGAGAAGGAGAAAGGCTGCAGCAGCAGGACACTACTCTGCTAAAAAAGCAGTGTAAATGGAAGGCACAGCTTGGGCCAGTAGCAAACGTGTAGGACACGTACTCGGCTTCATACCCACACCCACACCCTTCAGGCACGTCTTTATTCTACTGATTTATTCCATGTCTCACCATTTACTCACTCTGCTGTGTATATCCATGGGAGAGGGGTCATGTGGGTATGTATACTACATGCTGCCAAAAGAATCCTGCAACTTAAATGCGCCCTAAAAGTCTTTGTGGGAGAGGGGGTTGTTATTGAAAGACGTTTAACCACTGCTTGTATAGTTATAGCATGAAACACAAACAACGTGATTTGTGCGCCCTCTGCTGGCTTTGCAGTTAACTAAAATTCTATTCAAAGAATTATGCGTCATCGTATATAATCCTGATGCAAAAGAAAAGCATTTATTTGGCATTTATACAGCAGCTATATAAACTCATTTTATCTATTTTAAAAGATGCCCTACAAAAGTAAAGTACCATTCCCAGTAATAAACCATTCACACAAATACTGCCTCTGCCGGCTATTAAGCACACACTGGTAAATTTGAGAAAAATACGTTTACAGGTTAACTTTATAAAAAGTTAGACATACTACGTTCATCTGTGCTCTAAAACAGGAAAACTGCTAAACAGAAGAGGACAAAAGCCTTGAGGGTGAGGGGGAAAGAAAAGATTATTTGGAAGATTTTAAGAATATAAGAGGTAATTAAAAGAAATGGAACTATAACAAAATAGTTGAGATTTTAAATAATATTCTCCAAATGTTCTTATAGCGCCACTTGTTTTCCAGTTCAGAAATAAAGAGTATTATTGTCCCTCTCTATGAAATAATATAATTTAACAAAGTAACAATTGTCAATCTTAAGATATTTTACCCTACCTCTAAAATTGTACATACTCAGAGAGGATGTATTCCATGTCACCATTTAGCAAGGATAGGTTTCAAAGTCAATCTACCCAATAAAGTAAAACATTGCTCGAGGTCACATACATATACATCCAGCATAGCTCTACATACACACACCATGGATCAGTGCCACACAGCTTTGTGCTTAGGATGGATAAAAGTAAGTGCTCTCTATTACTTAGTGCTGTAAGATGAGTTTTAAAACAAAACATAGTATTGGAGGAGGGGAGACTTTTTGTCCATGTAAGAATATACAACTCTAAATTGTTTTAACTTTTAGAATAATTTTTAAAATCTTGAACTAACTTTCCTTCTATGGGAGATAAAGGCAGGAGGAGGAGAAAATCCTCACCTTATCATACAGCATCCATCCAATATATTTCAAGTAACTATCATTTAAGAATGTATCAGGGTACATTTTCATCCAGCTGCCAATTTCTTCAATGCAGATAGCCCGGATCTCAGGAATCACATCACTGTAAAATTACAAAACTGTGTTATAAACACATTTATAAATACCCAAAAGATATCAGGTTAATTATTTGCTTTTCCCAGCAGGAGATCAAGAGTTGCAGATATACATGCAATCCTGAGTAGCATCGTAAGTATTCATTCAGTAACTTTTAAACATGTCTTTAATCTACAAATCCCCTACAAAGAATTTGTTAGTGTTTGAAAAAACCCTGTTAACTACACAAGTTCCATATTACAATTATTTTGAGGGTCTGGAAGGTCTTTCAACCATAAACTCATTACTCTGTAGCCAGGGGGAAGAAGCAAACAAAGCAGTGGAGAATGAGGGTACATAATGAGGGGGTTACTTTCTAAGCCTAGGTGGGTTCTTTCAAATAATTCAGTATTATGTGCTTTTTCAGAACAAATTTAACTGACCCTTGGATATTCATCTTGATTTTAACCTGGACACTTTGCATGAGAGTTTCTTATGGGATGCATGTACACTGTACAGACTTATTTTTTATTCCTTTCTATTCTTTTTCAGTGAGGGAAGTTAGATTTTCAACTCATCAGGGAAGGGACAGTTGGCGCCTATGTGTTAGTACAATATGCAGCACACCGGAGTCCAGTCTTGATTAAGGCCTGTGGGTGCTATTTCAAAAGCATATGAATGATAAATATTCTTACCGATATCTCTGTAAGAATGTCCCTTTGAAAATAGCATTCATCATATTCTCTATTTCCAGCGGTTTCTGTTCATACTGAAAATACCAAAAAAATTGAACCTTCCAAGTATGGAATATGACAAATCCCCTTTATATTACAGGAAATTCATACCAAGTTAACCACATTCACTTCGTTAAACTGGGTGCAAACCCCTAATGTTTTCACAATTCATCAGTACAAAAAAATGAGCCTGTCTACATTAGGGATTTGATTTGGCGCATCTACATCAAAAAGAAATGTCATTGGATTTCAACTATGAATCCAAGTACTAAGACACTTCACATAATATATTGGTTGAGGAAAAGAACCTTGTTCTAGCAATACACAGAAGGAATAATACATGCCATTACACAACTAGTTTGCATGTGTAAGTCTAAGTTGCCTTTGTAATACACTTGGACATGTTGTAGAAGAAAAGTCAGAAGCTGGGAAACCCCCAGAATACCTCTGGATGAAGTAGTCCAGTGTGCACCTTGACCAAGCCCTGAAAACTTGGTAGAGGTCTTCAGAGACAATAGATCATTTAAGTCATAATCTATCATTTCTGTTTAATAAAGATACCATGAAGGTGACAAGTAACTTCCCATCCCACCCCCCCTCCCCCGGCCCTCTGATTTGCCCAAGAGACCAGGATCAGGAAGCGAACACTTGCCCTGGTCTGTCTCTCCTGTCCTACCCAGCCACCTTTCACAATTTGCCTCTTCTTACAAATACAACAACTGTACCCATGAGGGAGTTCAAAGATTACATCCGAGGTACTTGGTTGCAAGCTCAGTGGGGCAGGGACTCTCTCTCACATTTGTGCAGCAAGAAACTATGCCAGCAACTAAAAGATAATTTTCCATGGTGCAGGATGCTGCATAGACAGTAGGAGAGTCACAAGAGGCTGTCTGGGTGACAGGGAAGGAATAATGGAGTCTGGGCAGCAGGGGACAGATGAGCCATAGTTTAAATTGCCGTCACATGGCATTTTAAGAATCCTTTGTTCATACAGTGACAAATTCCAATATCTTTGGTCAAATTCCAGAGTACAATCTGAGCAAAGACCAAAGAATTTGGCTCATGGTTTGTGGGAGCCCAGTTTTGTGTGTGCATGCATGTGTATGAATAGACACGAAAAAATTACCAGATGGGCACAAAAGAGATGCCAATTCACCAGCTAGCCACATCCCCAATTTTGAGAGGCTATCATCAAAACAGAGACTTCAAAGAATACTACGCACTCTACTGCTGCATAATGACTACAGCAAGTAGTAATACGCAGATCAGTTGTGTGCGGCATGTCTGGAGTGCTTGTCAGTGTAGCACTGAACCTGGTAAGTGAGAACTGCTTTGCAATCTATCATTGATGATGCTTAGCAAATATCACTCCCCCTATTTCAAAAGTGTCAGAAAAACATGTGTAAGTCAGCAGCCAGAAAAGAGCCACCTCTATTACTACATCTTCACCCAACCCAAATAACAAACCTGACCCACCTCTTTCCTTTTTCTCTCTAATTGGTCCAGTCTCTGATTGGCCCTCTTGACAGAAATCCTGTTCTTCTCCACTTGATACAGCCTTTGAGCGTTACATTTGCTGACATCAAGATTTAGATTTACTCTTACAAGTGCTGTCAGAAGCTTCACCGCTGAAAAGGAAGAGAAACCAAGTAAGTAAGCCTTAGCTCAGTGGTACACATTATAAAGTATATTCAACATGTTAAAAAACACAAGTGTACTGGTCAACCCCAACCCTGCTGAGGTTGTAAAATCACAATCCAAGGTAAGAGCAGCAAAAAGGCAGATGTTGGGGTAATATTTCATTTAAATTTACTACTTGGTTTTGAAACAAAAGGGTTGTCAGAAGATGTTTTATTCTACTCCTGGTGATACACTTCTTTGGTCCAGGTGATGCTGCATGTTGCAGATTTCCTCCTTAATTTTGGACAACAATCTAGAGCTATAGGATAAGTGCCTTCCTCAGATGTGAAGAAATATAGTGAAATCAGTGCAAGAGCTCAAGACCACGTGAGCCAGAGTCTGGTGGTCTTTATGAAACAGTACAAAGTGTGTCTACTTTTGTTGATTCAGACCAACAGCTAGATTTCCATTTGTCAGTGGGCAGGGATGGCAAAGGCAAAAAAAGGGGGGGAGGGGCTGTGCTGTGACCAATTGTTGGCTTTTTTAAAAGTATAAACTCACTTAGATACTGTCATGCTGTGCGTGATAAGCAAGCTACAAAGGTATTCATTTTAGTAGGGGTATCATAAAAAACCTCTTGAATGACATGTTTCTTAGGACAGGCCTCATAAGTTTTAAGATCCTCCCTTTTATATTAATTATATTCATTCAGTGGGGGTGGAAGGAAAATTAGTGACAGAAAACTAACAGTGAAAAGCAGCTACTGCTTATGCATAACTTCCAGTACATAGCAGAATTCTGAAGTTAATTATCTCAGCTGTTACAAAAGATTTTGCTAAATATTAAAATGTAACTGATCTACTTTACAGATAATCTACATTCCAAGCTTCCTCTTCAAACAAGAATTTTGGGGTGCCAGAGATACTCTTGAACGTATTTTAAATATCTGTGCTTTTCTTAAAGCCAACAGGGTACCTACCATGTCCAATGCTTCCAAATTACATGCTAGTATATAGGCTTGTTTGTTAGACTTGGATAGAATTTTGGGTTTGACCTTTAATACTCTTACATTTTATACTAATATGTGTAAACAAAGGACAAAGACTGTGTATGTTGCTTTTACCTAGTCAGATGGGTTTGTTAGTACAATGGGAGCAGATAAGAGCAGTTAAAGTGTTACTCGAGAGCACACTTTAAGATTGTTTAAATCCCTATTTTAAGGCAAGGTTACGCAACCAGTCAGGAGGGGCAAAGGGGATTGGGGGGGAAGGTATAAAACACTAAAAGACAAAAGAAATACCTGTCCCTGACCGTAGCACAACCTCACTCCTCACCCCTCCCATGGGAAACAAAAGAGGTGGGACGAAGACCACAGACCCGCGACCCCCCCCCAAAAATGGCACATTACCATAAATTGTAAGGGGTGGACTGTGGGCATGCACTGCAAGTATATTTGGGCCTGCTAAGGAGGAGGAGGTGGGAATAGGGAATGGGAATGAGACACAGGCAAGGATCTACAGCGTCAGAGCTGGGAAGGGGGACATGGGGTAAATGCTCTGCGGTGTCAGAGCTGGGAATGGAACACTAGGAAACAGACACTGCCGGCGTGTAACGTTATGGATATGCTTGCTTGGAACTAACCCCAATAAACATCGCATTGCCTGCACCTCGGACTTCTCGTCTTCTGCTTTCTGTCTGTGTGACAACTACCAAGGGAGAGGGTGAAGGGAAAGCCCTCTAACACCACATATATGCAGAAGGAGATTATTAATACTACCGTAGCATCCATAACGTGCTAAGCACTGTTAATGTACAAAGGAAGACAATTCCTGCCTTGCAAAGCTTACAGTCCTTTTTACGTTTGATCAGTTTTGTAAACACACGAGTCACCAAAATCCACAGTCTCTGATGAAAACTGACAGCAACATGAGTTGTATTTACCTGCTAAAGTGCTGGTGTGCCTGAATGCTCTGACCCTGGAGTCTGCTAGCCCTGTAAGCAGTGAGATGACTGTGTCCATCAAGTAACTATCATAGAGGATGCTGTACTGGCACTGCTGGATTAACACTGCAGTGAACTCACAGAAATTGGCCTTGAACTTCTTCCAGTAGGGTCCCGGTTTGATGAGTGGATAGTCTCCATTGTCCTTTATTAGAAGGAAAAAATAATTATAAAAACTGAATGTCTCATTTACTTTTCATTTGTGCTATTTGTTTACTACCTGCATTTCTCCCACCTGAAATAGTGAAGAAACATGTCCAATTTCAGTTTGGTTTCAAGTGAGATTCTCATCAGTGCCACATGGAGGTACTCATGTTCTAGAAAGTCCTGATGCTAACCTTTACCACCATCAATGGGCTGCAGCCTGACCATATTAGAACTCACTGTGACATTCCCCAGAATGCAGTCTGAACTGCTGGACTTCTGTGTCCATTTAGCTCTCCAGACTGGGATGCCTTTTACACTGCTTTGCTGGTGAACAGCAACCCCTCCAGGCTCTGCTCACACATACCCACTCACATGTAAAATCACTCCCAGATGAATACAGGAAAGCCCAGTCCCAGCCTTGATTCCCCAAAATGTGTCTTGTACTGCTCAGTAGCCTCCTGGGCAGTACAAGCTCATAGATAGTTTGTCATTCCAACACTGGGTAATGATTATGCACCAACCTTGTTGACCTAAATAGAAATTTCAAAACACTTCAACCAAAACACACTGGTTTAGATAAAACAATAAAACAAGTTTATTAACTAGAGAAAGAGATTTTAAGCGATTACACTGGTCTACAATTTTTGAGAAGTCGTCTGCTTCAGAGATAAAATTTGCTATTTATTATGTATTTTGATGTGCTGAATTCAAATATGACAATTAAAACAACTGATTGGCTACTGTTTCTAAGATATTTAAGTTTTTACATTTTATGTCTATGTATATTGTGTAGATAGTAGAGTTTTAACCATAAATTGTAAACCTAGGTCTTTTCATGTGTTTATGGTTGCTTTACATGATAATATTTCACCTGTCCTGTTTATGTAACACTTTAAAAATCAGCAAAAGGGTTATATAAATAAAATTTATTATGAAACAAACGGCAAAAAACTATTATGTACATAGTTTAGTCCTATTCAGTGTCTACTCGGCGCTTCTTGGCTTGTCTCTTGTATTCATTAAATGGAGCATCTCTTGTCACTGTCCAGCAATAGTCTGCAAGCATTGATGGGCTCCATTTGCCCTGATAGCGTTTCTCCATTGTTGCAATGTCCTGGTGAAATCGCTCGCCATGCTCGTCGCTCACTCCTCCGCAGTTCGGTGGAAAAAAATCTAGATGAGAGTGCAAAAAATGTATCTTTAGTGACATGTTGCAACCAAGGCTTTTGTATGCCTTGAGGAGGTTTTCCACCAACAACCTGTAGTTGTCTGCCTTGTTGTTTCCGAGAAAATTTATTGCCACTAACTGGAAGGCTTTCCATGCCGTCTTTTCCTTGCCACGCAGTGCATGGTCAAATGCATCATCTCGAAGAAGTTCACGAATCTGAGGACCAACAAAGACACCTTCCTTTATCTTAGCTTCACTTAACCTTGGAAATTTTCCACGGAGGTACTTGAAAGCTGCTTGTGTTTTGTCAATGGCCTTGACAAAGTTCTTCATCAGACCCAGCTTGATGTGTAAGGGTGGTAACAAAATCTTCCTTGATTCAACAAGTGGTGGATGCTGAACACTTTTCCTCCCAGACTCCAATGACTGTCGGAGTGGCCAATCTTTCTTGATGTAGTGGGAATCTCTTGCACGACTATCCCATTCGCAGAGAAAACAGCAGTACTTTGTGTATCCAGTCTGCAGACCAAGCAAGAGAGCAACAACCTTCAAATTGCCACAAAGCTGCCACTGATGTTGGTCATAGTTTATGCACCTCAAAAGTTGTTTCATGTTGTCATAGGTTTCCTTCATATGGACTGCATGACCAACTGGAATTGATGGCAAAACATTGCCATTATGCAGTAAAACAGCTTTAAGACTTGTCTTCGATGAATCAGTGAACAGTCTCCACTCATCTGGATCGTGAACGATGTTGAGGGCTGCCATCACACCATCGATGTTGTTGCAGGCTACAAGATCACCTTCCATGAAGAAGAATGGGACAAGATCCTTTTGACGGTCACGGAACATGGAAACCCTAGCATCACCTGCCAGGAGATTCCACTGCTGTAGTCTGGAGCCCATCAGCTCTGCCTTACTCTTGGGTAGTTCCAAATCCCTGACAAGGTCATTCAGTTCACCTTGTGTTATGAGGTGTGGTTCAGAGGAGGAGGATGGGAGAAAATGTGGGTCCTGTGACATTGATGGTTCAGGACCAGAAGTTTCATCCTCTTCCTCTTCCTCGTCTGACTCGAGTGAGAATGATTCTGGTGCATCAGGAACCAGCAGTCCTTCTCCGTGGGGTACTGGACGTATAGCTGATGGAATGTTTGGATAATGCACAGTCCACTTTTTCTTCTTTGACACACCTTTCCCAACTGGAGGCACCATGCAGAAGTAACAATTGCTGGTATGATCTGTTGGCTCTCTCCAAATCATTGGCACTGCAAAAGGCATAGATTTCCTTTTCCTGTTCAACCACTGGCGAAGATTTGTTGCACAAGTGTTGCAGCATATGTGTGGGGCCCACCTCTTGTCCTGATCTCCAATTTTGCAGCCAAAATAAAGGTGATAGGCTTTCTTAACCATAGTGGTTATACTGCGCTTTTGTGATGCAAAAGTCACTTCACCAGTTATCTGCACTGTTCACACAAGTACGCGGCATCTCTGCTCACTTTGGCTAAACAGAAATGTGTCCCTTTGCAAAATCAAACACTGACAAATAAGAGAGCACGACACTGTATGATTTCTAGAGCTGATATAGGGCAATTTGTTCAGCAGAGTGATGTAAGCTTCGTTAAGATTGCATCATCCATGACTTCTAGGAATAACATGATGCAATTCATATCATGTATGACGCAATACCAGCTTCAGATTGTATCATTCATTGTTTTGCCTAAAAAGCAAGTACTGTCCAAACCCAGTCATAGATTTATTCATAGATCCAGTCAAAGATGTATTTTAGTCATTTCTGGTTTAAATTGAGATCCCTTCCCTTTATAACTCACTTATCCTCCGCCATTCCCAAGTCAAGGGTCGTATATACTGACCCAATAGCATATCTTGAAAACTAGAGTCAATCAACAATTTTAAGCATCATTTTCGTTCTCAGTGACCCAGAATTAGTAAAGTTTGACTACATTTATTTCAGAAGCATTTTGGCTGTAGAGCAGTGTTACAAGTGATAAGGCCTAGAAGTCAGAATTGGTTACAAAAGAAATAAAAGAATAAACACACAATAAAATTCCTAAACGTTACCAAGGCTAACAGGTTTAAAGGCAAAAAAGGAATTTCTCTCACCAAAAGCTTACAGCAGTCTATAATGGCTAAAAAAAACCCCGGCCAGAACCACTCCCCCAGTTCAATGATGCTTCTTTTGTCTTTCAAGTGATCTAGCTACCACCGTCGAGATGGAGGGGAAGAGGTGATGTGGAGGTCACTGTCTCTTATTTTTATATCCTCCTCTCTTTAAGGATTTACCCCCTTCCCCCCCGCCCCCCGGAGTGTAGACAGGGTGTCACATTCACTTCTTCCCACAATCCAGTAGATAGCTGCAGTCAAGAGGGACACTGTGGCTAATTGAGAGTAAAACTCACAGGGGCGTGGCAATCTATTAAGGAACTCTACCATTGCAGAGCAGAGAAACACAAATCATGCCATGGTTAGGATACAATGTAAGACTTTCTGCATACAGTGCATGCAAGCCTTCGTTGAACACCCATCTTTCCTGGAGACATAACAAGCAAACCAATTCTAAGAAAGAGGCACAGATGATGGAGGGCCTGGTCCTTTGGGATGGAATTGCTAATATCGGTGTACACCTCACTATGGTGATGGGCACATTACAACAACATATATAGCACGATGCTGCAAGCTATTTCTGATATCAAACATCGAAGATAAATAGTTTTTGTTTTTATACATCCTACTGCAATTTTCTTTTTAAAGTTGCAGAAATCTCTATTAGTCTTCAATTTTGTAAAGGATTATTTTAATGAAACCTAAACTTTGAGCCAAATTTCACTTGACACTGGCCCTTCCAAAATATTATCTAAAGAAAATAATTTTTTTAAGGGTGCGCATGGGGAGAACACACACATAAGGAAAGCCAAGTAGTCTAGTGGGGTGATGGAAGAAAGCACAGTTGGATACTGTTCTAGATCGACACATTCCATTCAAACAGATGTTTGAACACCATATGCCTACTGTATCTCACATAGGGCTCAATCCTGCAAGGTAATGAGCATTTTCAACTCTTGTAAAGCCATTGTGTGCTCAGGTTCTTGATAAATGGGGTCCATCATACATCAAGAACATTTATTTATTTAAAGCAATGCTAGTCACACAGCCAACACTACTGCACTTGATTTTCACCACTGTACCATTGGACTGCACCATTAAGTACAATTTTCACATATATGCAGCATTTGAAATCTTTACTTCCAGGATATTCAAGAAATGCAGCTATTTACCATGTCCACTGGCCAAGTAACAGTCAGAATCCAGGGATAGGCCATAAATTTCTTGTATTGCAATCCTGTTTCCTAGAATGCAAGAGACAACATTATAAAAGCTTTTGATGAAACCGAAGAAGTGATTCTGAAAGATTTTACATACATAAAAGTACCAATTGTGTATCATGTTTTAAGATGTCATTTAAACTTGAGACTGTATACATCTCACAGACATGCACACAATCTAATCCCCTTTTATTTGGCTTGTTTTTAGCTAAAACCAATGTGTACTTCAGTAAAAGACATATGCAGTTTTTATTTAAAAACTGGTACTCTTGTAATAACAAGTAGTCAGTGCCAAGTTTCATTTAAACATCATGTACTGAAGCGTGCAAGCTATAATCTTTACTGTTTATTCTGAGAGACAGCATCTGCTTCTCCCTTAGAAATTTAAATATGTATCAATCTGCAACATTCAGTTATTTGAGTCAACAGTGTGCTCTTGTTGCCAAGAAGGCTAACGGCATTTTGGGCTGTATAAGTAGGGGCATTGCCAGCAGATCGAGGGACGTGATCGTTCCCCTTTATTCGACATTGGTGAGGCCTCATCTGGAGTACTGTGTCCAGTTTTGGGCCCCACACTACAAGAAGGATGTGGAAAAATTGGAAAGAGTCCAGCGGAGGGCAACAAAAATGATTAGGGGTCTGGAGCGCATGACTTATGAGGAGAGGCTGAGGGAACTGGGATTGTTTAGTCTCCAGAAGAAAAGAATGAGGGGGGATTTGATAGCAGCCTTCAACTACCTGAAGGGGGGTTCCAAAGAGGATGGAACTCGGCTGTTCTCAATGGTGGCAGATGACAGAACAAGGAGCAATGGTCTCAAGTTGCAGTGGGGGAGGTCTAGGTTGGATATTAGGAAACACTATTTCACTAGGAGGGTGGTGAAGCACTGGAATGCGTTACCTAGGGAGGTGGTGGAATCTCCTTCCTTGGAGGTTTTTAAGGCACGGCTTGACAAAGCCCTGGCTGGGATGATTTAGTTGGGAATTGGTCCTGCTTTGAGCAGGGGGTTGGACTAGATGACCTCCTGAGGTCCCTTCCAACCCTGATATTCTATGATTCTATGATTTGCTATTGTGAAATAGCTGACCCCCAGGAAATGTCCCA
This sequence comes from Terrapene triunguis, assembly GCF_002925995.2. Taxonomy (NCBI): domain Eukaryota; kingdom Metazoa; phylum Chordata; order Testudines; family Emydidae; genus Terrapene; species Terrapene triunguis. Next base: position 3,471,810 of record NW_020664374.1, on the reverse strand, counting down.
ATTCAAGGGTAGGCAAATATGTTCACGTTTTCAAGTCAGGGCAAGCCATATTTCAAAAACCTAACAGCTTAATCAGTCAATCCAAGTTTCACATGAATTTAGGCATTCTTTGGGGATTATCATCTTTAAAAATATAGCTAAATTATATTTTGAAAATTCACCACACTCTGGATTCCAATGTCCTTTAGACAAGGCAAAACCCTCATTGATTAGTGTGCATTTCAAATTGCGCTAAAAAGCACATCCGTGGTGGATCTGAAATGGTTTAAACTTGTTTTAATGTTTTCAATCACATTGTATTTTGAAGTTGCTGGGCAGCCCCCTGAGCACTTTGCTGGCAAGAGAAAGTGAGCATTTTGGCCCTAATCCTGCAAACACTTGCTCACATGCTTAACTTTACTACCATTAATAGTTCCATCATTTCAGTGATTTAACAAACTGCTTAACATTGTCCTCGTCCTCAGACGTGTTATCACGTTGAAATCTTTTCTCCATTTCAATGGGACTACTGAAGGTAGCAAAGATAAACATATGTGTAATGCCATGGGAACACTACAGACTTCACATGGCATAGCTATGTCAGTCAGGGGCATGAAGAAGTGTGATTCCCCAATACAGCTGTGCCAGCAGAAGCTTCTGCCATGCGTCTGATGAAGTGGGTATTCACCCACGAAAGCTTATGCTCCAATACGTCTGTTAGTCTATAAGGTGCCACAGGACTCTTTGTCGCTCTGTCATAGATGTTGCTAGAATGCAAAGCTGTGCTTTTATTGGGATAGCTGGTTTCACCCGAGGGGGGTTGGGGATTACTATATTAGAGCAAAGTGCAGCTTTGCTACTATAGCTGCACCAAACTAGGAGTGTTCTGACAGTACAGAATACTGGTATTCCTGTACTGGTCAAGGGTTCCTCTTGTAGGCACGGCCTAGGTGTTTGCCAGATCAGGGTCATTATAAAGTAAAGCACAGAATTCACTCCAGGACAGTAAAAGGTCTCAAATCCAAGATGGATAAAGTCAGACTTTCAATTTACTGGTATCTCAGAGCAGGGGCTTAAGGAGGGATACAAATAAGATGAGGGTGGCAAACTAACTCAGAGAGCAAGCATGGAAAAAGGCACTCAGAGGACTGTGAGATAAGTGGCAAAAGAGAGTGGAGGTTGGCCTCATTAGCCAGGCAAGAGTGAGGGGTGAAGGTGGCACTTTAAAGATACAGTTTTCTAATAAACGTCAGGGAATAAAATATCCTCTCTGGACCATGATCGGACATCATTAATGCATATTATTATTGCTCTCACATCAAAAGAACAGCAATGTAAATTGATATCAACAAAATGGGAAGGGAAAACAGTTTAAGTTCCAACTGACAACTAGTTTCAACAGCTCCCCATCCATCCACATTATGTATTTTTAAAGGCACCTATCAACAAGGTACCAAAGCATCATGTTACCCGCAGCCATGCCAGACTGTATTTATCATTATTAGAACATCTTAAGAGGAAAAATACTATGCCCCCAATTTATTTATTTTTATTGAAGAAGAGCTAGATGCAAGACTTGGGAAGGACGCAGGGAAGCATTATGAAAACACTGAAGACAGGAATACTCTGTTTCAGCGACTGCTTCTCATTCCAGAGGTGCATAAAACCTTTCCTACAGGGGAAGAAAGAGGGAATGTAGGCTTCAATGAGCGAGAGAGAGGTACTAGACAACGAACAGTATTATCCAATTTTCATATTAATAGCTATTGCTTATTCAAATGAGCCATATGAAGCCATCATTTCATGTTGCAATTACCTCATCAAATGTCTCCGTCATTTTTTGCATTACATCACTGTTGCACAAACTTTGGAACATCTCAGCTGTCACCATTCCTAGATAGATGAAATTGAAATATTTGGTAATTAAATGGAAATACTTTGCCATACCATTTATTAAAATTTCAAAAATAATAAAGTCCGTACTATAGTAGTGGCTTTGACCTAAATCCGTAAGTGCCAAAAAAAGTAACCCAAACTGTTCTACTTGTTTTTGCATTAGTGCAGGTTGACAAATAAATAGATTATTTGCAGCTGATAACAGTGCACCAACATTCAGCTTCAGCGGAGGGGCGGGTTCAGTTTGGTGTCAAACTGACACCAATTTCTGTTTGTTCATCCACTTGTATACCTTAAATTCCTGCGTTGGCAATATTTTATGACAGAGGTGCTTAATAAGCCATTTAACAGAACAGACTTTGTTCTGTTCACTGAAGCAGATAAAGTCTACAAGATTCCAACCTGTATATCCAGAGGATATGGGAAACAGACTAAGTTGCCATTTGTTCTGCAGTTGTAGCACCAGAAACGAAGCGTGGTGCATACAATTCAGTACTTGAAAGGGAGATCACTAAGGAACAACTGGGTGCTGCAGAAAGTAACGTTGGTGCTTCAATGGATGGCACCATTTCCTCCGAATCACGCCTAAAGAAACACCTCAATATGATATAAAGCGACACTGTGCTGCAGAAGGTGCTAGATTTCAGATGAGTTGTGAAACTCTTATCCATTGATGATCATGGGTCCCATGTCACTTTTCATAACAGCAGGGGTATTAGTCCCTGGCTCAAGGAGAAATTTCAGCTGCAGAAGTTACATTCTACATTGTATTCTTCTTCACTTCCGATCTGTGACTCTGAAGCTTCAAGCTAGCTACCCAGTTGTCTCTAATAGAAGTTGTCTGCTTTGGAAATAATTATTACTTAGACTCACGATCACCCTGTAGCAAGTAGATAGAAGGAAGAGAGACACATTGTTCCTCAAACAACTGAAATGTGAGACTCAATTTGCTAGTACTTGTAAAGTACTTTCAGAGCCTCAGATAAAAATACTAGGTGAGTGCAAACTAGTATTCTGAAATCAACAAAAAACTTGAACAGTCATGAAAAATATTTTTCTCAAAAATCAGTGATTTTGTAAAGATGTGTGGACACGTTTCAGAGTATTAGAGTGCTTGTTACACAAGAAGGTTGAACCTGCAGCCATTATATGCATATAATGCTCAATAAAGTTAAGGGGAGTTGTGTGCCCAAAGCCTGAAGAATTTGGACACTGACATCCTCCATCATTAATCTTGATATGTCTAGAGCCCATTAAAACAAACAATCCACTTCTGTATAAGTGATCTATTATAAAGGCAATTTCTGTCCAGAAGAAACTGTCCAGCAAAAGGATATGCCTATTGTGACACTCTGTATCTTGGGGGAACACCCTGCACCCCCATGTTCATCCTTATAATATGATTGTGTGGTATCCAATGCAAAGTTTGTCATGTTGGGTGTCTTCGGAAGGCTCATGATGCACTGAGCATTGTTGTTATAGTAATGTTATGTTACAGGTTGTAATTTCATGTATGTAGTTATGAGTCTGAAAATGTATCCTCATGGCTTAAAACAAGCCCAGGCAAAACTCTCTAGGAACAAAGGGGCAGTTCACACCTCATCAGGGCAAGTATGGGACAAACCCAGCCCAGCCTCACAGGAACAAAGGACACTCGCCGAGGCAGCAAAAAAGGATCTGTTGAACTCTCAAGTGAGTCACCCCCGTTCCCTTGGTCAGTCAGGGACTACGATGAGGTAATGCTCACCTGACCCTGAAGGGGGGGGGGCAAAGCCAAGAGGGAAGAAAGAACATGATAAAAGGAAGAGACATTTGCCATGCTCTTCTGCTCTCTTCCACCTTCATCTACAGACCTCACCACCAAGTGACTGAAGCGCTGATCGAAGGGGAGAGTCTGGCTGAAGGGCAACCAGCCATCCTGTGGTGAGAAGCATCTAAGTTTGTAAGGGCACCGAAAGTGTTAAAATCAGATTATAATGCGTTTTGCTTTTATTTCATTTGACCAAATCTGACTTCTTGTTCTTTGATTTATAATCACTTAAAATCTATCTTTTGTAGTTAATACATTTGTTTGTTTATTCTACCTGAAGCAGTGTGTTTGGTTTGAAGCGTGTCAGAGACTCCCCTGGGGATAGCAAGCCTGATGCATATCAATTTCTTTGTTAAATTGGCAAACTCATATAAGCTTGCAGCGTCCAGCGGGCATAACTGGACACTGCAAGACAGAGATACCTAGGGTTGTGTCTGGGACTGGAGATATTGGCTAGTGTCATTCGGTTGTACAATCCAAGCAGCTTACATGCCAGAGGCTGTGCATGAACAGCCCAGGAATGGGGGTTCTCACAGCAGAGCAGGGTAAGGCTGGCTCCCAGAGTCAACGATTGGTGTGACCTACCCTGTTTCCCCGAAAATAAGACAGTGTCTTATATTAATTTTTGCTCCCAAAGATGCGCTAGGTCTTATTTTCCAGGGGAGGTCTTATTTTTCCTGGAGCTTCGGGGCCTTATATTCCGGGGTGGCCTTATTATCGGGGAGGTCTTATTTTCAGGGGATGTCTTATATTACAGCGAGAGGCAAAACTGGAAGTAGGTCTTATTTTCGGGGGATGTCTTACTTTTGGGGAAACACGGTAGCATATCACCGATCCAGATAACACCAGGGGAACATCACACCTATATGATACTGAATTACCTTGACAGCCTGAGCACTGAATGTAGAAGTTGATCAGATCTAGAAGTGCCACATCTCGATCTTGGATATAAGCTTCAATCCAGTCATCTACCACAGACTAAAACAGATTACAGAAGAAGAAAAAAAACAGTGATCAAAAGCTAAACAAGGTGTGATATGCTCCAGCCTGGGAAATTCTTAATATAGTATGTCTTACACTATTCTGTCACTAATAGTTATAAAAAATAGATATCCGGAATAAGTTGTCCACCATTTGGTTATGGCCACAACAGTATGTGTGCACACAACTCCTTCTGAAGCAAAGTAAACTGTTAGAACACTATTCCCAGAACTGCACACTCCCCTATATGCCAGGCTAGAACAAACTCAGGCTATGCTAGAACAAAACAAAATAGCTGCTCTCAAAACAACGTTTATATCAAAATTCTTTCTTAGAGTTTCATAAACAAAAGGAAATAAAAAAGGTAGTTGGGCACCATCACTAATCAATATCATAAATATTTTACAAAATTCATATCATATAAAGATGGTTACCAAAATGTATTTGAGAAGTTTACATATACTGTATCAGCCAATAGAGACAGGGTATACTATAAACACCGGTATTAAAGAAAAACAATCAGCTTTTTATTTTTTTAAATACTTCTATCTAAAGTTTGCCACTTGCTGTTGTTACAGACAGCACCTAAGATGACTATAACAAAGAGATGAGGGAAAAAAAGTTTTACTTTCATTTAATTTTTAATTTCATTCATTCCAAGGCCAGAAGGGACCATTGTGACCATCTAGTCTGACCTCCTGTGTAACACAGGACATAAAATTTCCCCAAAATAATTCCTTTTGAACTAGCGCTTACCTTAAAAAAAACATCCAATCTTGATTTTAAAATTGCCAGTGATGGAGAATCCACCATCACCCTTGCTAAATTGTTCCAATGGTTAAATTACTCTCACTGGTATGAATGACAATTAAGAGTCACTGGGCTAGGGAGAGTGAGAATGATGCTTTAGCCTGGTGGTTAGGACTCTCACTTAGGATGTGGAAGATTCAAGCCCAAACCCTATTCCTGGGACTGCATTCAGTGAAACAGCTTCAACAGAAGAGCCTGAGACCCCCTTCCACATACCAGAATATCCTACAGCTCTGTGGGTAGGGCCCTGACTTGAGAGGTGGGAGATTCAGGTTCAAATCCATTCTCCAAATCAGACAGAGGGGGAAACTGAACCCTGGTCTCCTACATTGTAGGTGAGTGACATAAACACTGGGCTAAAAGTTATAAGGAAAGTAGCACCACCACCTTCCCACCCCATTTTGTGAAGCTAGACCTGTAAGAAAAAGCTATAAACATGTCTTTCGATCCAAAATGGATTTTTTTTTTTATTTGGAAAAAAAAATCACAATTTTCAGATTTAGTTAAACCCAAACCAAAAAATTTTTCCCATTTTTTCTAAGGCCAGTGAACAGAATGTAGTTTATTTGCCCAGCTCTAACTGTAAATTTAAAAAGTGGTGACCCTAAAGCCCTGATTCTGCAAGATGATTAACCTGTGTGGACCCTATGCCTGAAGCCGCCCACTGAAGTTAATGAGGCTCTTCATGGGAACAGAGGTTCACCTTCACGAAGCACTTTGAAAGACTGGGGCCTACAATCCAGAATATATATTAATTAAAAAAGGTGTGGGGGAAGCACTTCTTTGATTTCATAAGGATTTCTTCAGCACAGAAGCAACTTATTGACTATACAGGGAAACTAGGTTTTGAAAAATCAGACGCCTTTTTAGGTGCTTAAATATTGCTTTTGGAGCCTGGCTTTAGGCACCTTTTGTTTGGAAATCCCTGCCCAAGTTTTCTCACTCACTTCTTTCACAATTACAGTAACCTTGTTACTTGTAAGTCTAGGATTAAAAAAAAATTTCACACAAGTGTCATTTTTCAAATTGACTGGATAACAAAGACTACATGAAGACTCAACAGATTTCAAAATTAAACCAGAAATTCTTGAGATGTAATTAACAGAAATCATTATGTGCCCATTTCCCCTCTCAGCAGATAGAATGTCAATTCAGTCCAGGAACTGAAAGTACCTGCATTGCCCTCTTGCCCATGCTGACCACTTCAAACAATGTAACTGCTTCAACCACTTCTCCATTCTGCGGCTGGCTTGGCCTTCTGCTCCTGGAAGAATTTCTTCGTATGCGTGCACACTGTTCTTGGACCTTCCTTTTCCCTCTCTAAAATCATTCAAGAGAAGATGTGTAACCATAAGACAACTAATGGCCAGCCAGACAAATGCAGGCTCCCTGGATGTACAGTGTTCTGTCCTCTAGCAATGTGCCTGTTACTCCCATTACAACATTTCCCCAGGATTTCATAGAAGATATGTGTAAATGTTGTCTGACTGCCAGTGTAGGGTGACCAGAGAGCAAGTGTGAAAAATCGGGATGGGGGGGGGGGTGTTATAGGTGCCTATCGAAGAAAATGCCCCAAATATTGGGACTGTCCCTATAAAATAGGGACATCTGGTCACCCTATGCCAGTGGCAAGGAACTATCAAGTAGGGCAGTATGGGGATGGTATAAAGAAGAGGATATGCCAGGTGAAGCTTCCTTTTGCAAGAACATCCTTAAGTAGGAGAGCGTAACTGGTGAGCAGCTGCCAAGTGGTTGCCTCTGAAAGGGCATGGAGCAACAATGATAGTTATTTCTGAATGAGGGTTTGGTAAACAAACATGGAGGCTTGCCTACTTGCTTGCAGGATAAGCACTGCATTGGCATTAATGTTAGCTGCACATACTGTGCATTTAAGGAGGCGTATATCCCAAAGAGGGTTGCCAACCCTCCAGGATTGTCCTGGACTCTCCAGGAATTAAAGATTAATCTTAATTAAAGATTATGTCATCTGATGAAACCTCCAGGAATATGTCCAACCACAGTTGGCAACCCTAATCCCAAAGTGACTTGACTGTGACTCCTGATGCCAACAGAATTTTGGATCAAACTAGCCAGGGAACGAGAGGTGAGAGGCTCTTTATCCCCATTGTCAATGCCATGCAATATCCCACCCACTTTTATCTTATTCAGTGTAACAGGCTACCAATTTATATAATGAAAGCATGAACTCACTGGGGTTTGCAAGTTGCCATTCCTCAGACAGCTGCCACTCTGTACAGTGGACTCAGGCACAGTTTCATCATGGATAGCATTTTCTCTGGTGCACAATAAACAGAAAATATTGAAGGGTATATAGGACTTCTCTTGTGAACAAACTGATCTGCACCCAAATCACAGATTTTCAATGTCCCCACAACAGGCCAAGTGGATTTCAGAGCACAGGAAATTAAATATTAAGGGGTCAACATTTAGGAGGAAGATAAAGCGTACTCGTGGTCTATTTTACCTCTGCATAATCTGCATGTTGGATTTTGAAGCCGTTTGATTAATCTGCTATGAAATGACATCTTTTCTCAGCATTTTCCACACTGAACAATATGCTTTAGCAAAGGCCATTTCTAAGCTGTCTTAAATGAACTCATTGCCTACCAGCAGACAAGGAAAGATGGGAGAAAAGTTAATAGGTACGGTAACCACTTTTCATTCTATAATTATGCCTAATTTGAAATTAACTTTTAATCATAAAGAATAGGGAATCCAATTATTTTTCACAACTAAGAAAAGTGACTACTTAATGGGGAACAACATTCATGGAGAATATCACATCAGTGACAAAGTCACTATCAGTGGTATGTGACAAGAGTCCCATCAAAAGTATCTGAAATTTTCAAGATTCATGGATTTTTTAAGGCCAGACAGGACCATTAAATCATCTAGTCTAACTTCTTGTGCCATGGGCCACAGACTTTCATCCAGTTACTCCTGTATTAAGGGCAATAAAATACAACAGTGAAGCTTACTGACTTGTTAATTTCCTTAGAACCCCTACATGGAGCAAATTTGCACCCTGCTCCTTCAACTAACTCTGCAGAACAAACCCCTGCAACTGCATAGAGGCAGTTGAAGAATTGAGGGTCCAGTGTATTTTATTGGTGATAATAAATGGCAGGTTTTGTTGAAACACTTAAATTTACTTTTGGACCTACTGGGCTGCTTAGTATCAGCAGAATTAGGCCCTCAATGACGGTCACATAGTTTAAGTATCATTCTGCATAACACCCATGTCCTACAAACATTTATGCACGGGCTTAAGTGAGTAGCTACATTGGTTTCTATGTGACTTCTCACCATAGTAAAATTAAAAATGTACATAAGTGTTTGAAGGATTGAGTGCTAAAACAGTAATCCAGGGTGAGTAAGATCTTAGGTAAATTTTACTAATTTAGAAGAAGTTTGACTGTAGAGAGATGGATTATAGGTAATAGCCAAGTCAGGCTGCTACATGCAAGAATTATTAAATGTTTCTCTTTGATTTATTATTTTCTGAGCTGCAGACAGTAAGTGGCTCAGCCAAATTCTGTTTAAACCATTCTAGTTCAAAACTGCAGAAGTTAAAAACCTAAATATACATTTAGCTTGTTCTTCCAACACATACTCTTTTTCCTGATCCCAGATGGATCTTCCCAGACATTAATCTTTTGTAGCCCACTAACTAATTAAAAAGATTCAAGATACTGTGCTTTGTTTTGTTCTTCTACATAATTAATTTCTCTCTCCCTTGGTTTTGAAACTGGGTGTAACATTACATAGCTAGGCTAACACGTTCTTACTTGTGCTGTTTTACTAGACCACCACCACAGGGCGTAGCCAATCACTTCACTACTTGCCCAACCCATTTTCTCACAGTTAAAATACTTGTTATAATGCTCAATATAATTTTGAACTATTGCCCCCCAATTCTTCCCATATAATGTTACATCAATATATTTGTACCATTCCATGGTCCAAAGATGCCTAGGCACATTTCACAGCTGCTATAATCAAATCCAGAAGTAATACAGTTCTTAAATTATGGGAAAAGTAAAGATCTCATTGTAAGACAATTCAGCCCAGGTCTTGTCTGAGCATGCAGATTACTACTTCTAAGAACTGTTTAGTATTCAGATCAACTAGAACTTTATATCATGCAGATCTTTCCCAGGCACCTCACGGAAGCCTGAAAGGTGATCTACAAATAAGGCTCATATGGGAAAATTATCTCTGAATTCAATAGTGTTACACAAGGGATGAATTTGGCCAATGGCATTTACTTCACAAAAGTGCCATAGGCCTTCCACTAACTAGGCCATGAGGAGCAGCCATGCAAAAAATACTGAAGCTCCAACATTTTAGGTCACTTGAAATATTGGGTTGCCTCTGTTCCCACTGCACTATGATGCCACAGAAAGCACCATGCTGTAATATAACCCCACCAACCTAGAAAGAGTCAGTAACATATCTTTGGGCATATTGCTCTGTTTTTTAAAAAATTATTTGACAAGAGCAAATTACATGTTGCATACTTTTCCTTCCCTCCTCCTTTCTATTATCTGTAGGGTTTCTATTTAGATTAGAAATTCTTTGGGGCAAGGACCCATTATCTTGTATGTGCAATAGGCTCCTTACAGATCTCAACGCATTATACAAATGATAAATTTTAAAAACACACCCAAAAAACACACAAGGAGAGTCTTACACATGAGTCATATTAGGAGAGTACCAACTGACCACAGCAGAAGTCAGAAAGAATACACCTCAGGATGAGGTAGGAAAACACCCTCTCATTTAAACAGCAACCCAAAGAATCAGTAAGTGTTCACCATCCCACACCAGGTACGGATTGGTATTAGTTCCAGAAAGATGATAGCCTATGTTCAAGCTCCTCTAATCTGCTTCCTGCCTTTCTTTATCCTTCAAGGAGGCCTGGAAAATCTCTCCCATTCACCAGATGTTCACACAAACAGTTTGCACACATTAATAAGGGACACAATCTCACATACTGCTGGTCTCCAGGTAATTCCTTTTCCTCAGAAAGACCTGGCCACTCTGGCTGTACTTCAAGTGGATAAGCAGTCTGTAGCCTAAGCTTCCCCTTTCCCTCCCTGCTCTTCCTCTCTCTCCCAGGCAGACTGATATCCGGTTCCTTTCAAGAATAGTAGAGAGCTTCCCTAAACCATCTCTCAAAGCCTGTTTTTTTTTTCTTTTTATATCTTAATCCCATCCTACTTATTCCCTTCAGCCATAGGATCCTCACTCAAATCTTGACATTTATGGCAAGTGTTTTGGTCTTCAAGGGAACAGCAAAGAGCAACATATCTGCAGGCCACAGTAGTCTCTTTCTGCCTGGCCCAATGTGGGGTTTATACACCCAAACACACAATAAAGATAGAAAGCTATATCAATCAATAACCACCATAGTTTTCGGTTTTTTTAAACCAACATTTGGATTGTTTTATGAAGCTATGGTTCTTCCTGATTGATGTGGTTATCTAGCTTTATCTGTGTTGGGAGCAGCACATAATCTACTTTTTAGTTTCTTGAATTGTTCTGGCAGTCTTATTGTGCATCCCTTAAAAAAACATTTTGATCTTTTTTAATCCTTATATAGTTTTTCTCTGTGATGGATTGCGAAGCTCCTCTCTTTTCAATTGTTTTTGTTTATTTTGGTACAAAAATTCCAAACTACAAATTAAGGCTAAGGCCGAGATCCTACAAACTCTTAAGCACATGCATAACTTTTCTACAAGACTGCTCACAAATAGAGTTATGTATATGCTTAACTATCCACAGGATGTGAGCCGAAGTAATGGAAACTATACCATATGGATCCATTTAGCAGACACTGCTGAAGTAAATGAAATTTGCCTACATTAATTTTATTTGCACATCTTTAACTTTCTTTGAACATATGTTATAAGCTCTATCCTGTCTCACCACAGCTGTATCGGAGCAACTTGAGAACTATTATACCTGGAGTTACCAAGGAAGAATGACACATATAACATAAGAATGGCCACACTGGGTCAGACCAATGGTCCATCTAGCCCAGTATCCTGCCTTCCAACAGTGGCTGGTGCCAGATGCTTCAGAGGAAATGAACAGAACAGGGCAATTATTGAGTGATACATCCCGTTGCCCGATCCCAGCATCAGGCAGTCAGAGACTTAGGGACACTGAAAGCATGGCATCGCATCTCTGACCATCTCAGCTAACAGCCATTGATGGACCTGTCCTCCATAAACTTATCTAATTCTTTAATACAGTTACAGTTTTGGCCTTCACAACCACCCCTAGTAATGAGTTCTGCAGGTTGACTGTATATTGTGTGAAGAAGTACTTCCTTTTGTTTGTTTTAAACCTGCTGCCTAGTAATTTCATTGGATGACCCCTGTAATTTTCAGGATCACCTCTGGAGACTTTTTTTTAAAAAGGCATCACATGAATTATCCTTCAATCAATTGGTACAGAAACTGATTTAAGTGATAGGTTACACACCAGGTTAGCAATTTCATATTTGAGTTCCTTCAGAACTCTTGGGTGAATACCATCTAGTCCTGGTGAGTAATTACTGTTTAATTTATCAATTTGTTCCAAAACCTCCTCTATCAACATCTCAATCTGATACCTCAGATCTGTCCCCTAGAATTAATGGCTCAGGTATGGGAATCTGTCTCACATCCTCTGCAATGAAGACCAATGCAAAGAATTCATTTAACTTCTCCACAATGGCCTTGTCTTCCTTGAGTGCTCCTTTAGCACCTCGATCATCCAGTGGCCCCACTGATTGTTTGGCAGGCTTCCTGCTTCTAATGTACAACAGAAGCCCATTTAACCGAGCCTCCATTATTATCCAGCTCTCCATATTAACTGAACATCCAGCACACAAACAGGAATATGGGAAACTGACATCACCTCCATGACACCACTACTTTTTAGCCTTGTAAAAGGACTGTGACTACTAAGCGAAAACACGTATTACTGTCAATGGATGCTAAAATAGAGATTATTAATAAAATAAAAAAGGAGAGTCACTGACAAAAATAGCACAACAGTATAGAACTGGAGAAAACACAGAATCAAACATTAAACACAATGCCAAGCAAATTCTTAAATACAGCACGAAGAATTCTGATCTAGGTGAAGCCCTTTATCAGTGGTGAGAGAGGAAGGCATTCCTATTAGTGATCCTTTACTATGTGAGAAGGCTAAGAGCTTTAATCAAGCTTTAGGAGGAGATGCTGGTTTCTCTGCTAGTCAGGGATGGCTCAGTCAGTTTAAAAAGCGTGACAACACCCAACAACGAACAGTCACCAGGGAAAAGCTGTCTGCCGATTTGGGAGTTATTTCTGACTATCAAAAAAAATTGCAAGGTATCTTAGCCAAGCACAACTTGTCACCGGAACAAGTTTATAACTGTGACAAGACTGGCTTGTATTGGAAGATATTGCCATCAAAAACACTTAATACCAGAACGTAAAGACCTGTGCCTGGCTACAAACAAAGCAAAGAATGTTTAACAATCCTGGCTTGTGCTATTGTCAGTGGCACACACATGCTCCCATTGACTGTCATTGGTAAAGCAAAGAATCCATGTGCACTTTAAAATGCACTCATGGATGCTTTGCCCGTCATCTACAAATCACAGGGAAAAGCACGGATGGACAGTGCTTTGTTTCATGATTGTTTTTTTTAAAACTTTTGTACCAAGCATATGGGTTCATCTGAATGAAGAAAACATCCCACCAAAAGCTATCTTACTGCTAGACAACACACCCGCTCACCCTGACAACGGAGGGCTTACCTCCCAAGATGACCCGATCTTCTGTTTTTTTCTCCTTCCAAACGTAACATCTCTTGTGCAGCCTATGGACCAAGGAGTGCTGGAGAGTCTAAAATGGCACTATAAATGGCATCTTCTTAATCAACCACTGATGTCTGATGAAGCATCTGAGAATGAAGGCAACATGTTGCAGCACTGGAAAAAAATCAGTATCGAGAATGCTATATATGGAGTTGCAGAAGCCTGGAAAGACATCCCTGGGTCAAGCTTACAAAAACTGTGGAAAAATCTGTGGCCTGCAGTTATTGCTAACACTTAGGACAGTGAACTTGCAGCTGCAACAGCAACATTAGCAGCTGAAGAAGAGATCAATGCATTTGTTGACCTCCTCCACAGACTTCCTGGCTGCACAGAAGTTGACAAACATGATGTTGCAGATTGGCTTGAAAATGATTGATGCTAATGACCCTGGCTATCAGTTACTGGATGATGCCGAAATCATGCAGACTGTACACTACAGGCAGACAGTGATTATGAAGCTGAAGATTCTGCCAAGGAAGAATTGACAGAAAAAATTTCTCACTGCAATTCTGCAACAGCAGGAAACTTCTTCCTTCCGTACTTGACGCAAGAGCCCGGTACTAACCCCACTGAACTGTGGTTAATGAAGCAACTTTGTGATCGCACAATGAAGAAGAGAACCTCTCATCTAAAAAACACTGTAAAGAAGGGGGCTATGTTTTAAGGCTTGAATTTATCATTTCTGCATTTTTAAAAACTGGTACTCTTCACTAGCAATAACTGTTCGTGCAGGCAGTAAATAAAGAAGGGAGCTATGTTTTAATGCTTTGTAATTATCATTTTTGCATTTTTTAAAAATTGTACTGTTTGTGATGTTACGAGTAAACATGCAAAACAGAGATGGTGCCTTCTGTAACATTAGACATAATGTTCAGGGTTAATGACTAAAGAGTGTAAAAATGATCAATACAACTTGTTAAATACTCATGTCGGTTTTCCTGTTAATAAATGAACAAAACATTGTTTGTAAGAACTAACGGTTTGTATATACTGTTAAATAGATTAAAAGGGGGGTATGTTTTAATGCTTTTTCTGGGAGGGATCAGCTGGTTTAAAAGCAACTCCGCATCTTAAAATAATGGCGTGAAAGCTCTTTGCCCATTCTCCTGATTATCTGAATTTTTGATTCTCCGATCTGGTCCTCGTCCCAATTAGATCGTTACATTTTGCTGTTAGTTTTTGTGTCTTTTGCTAGTTACTTCTAAATGGATTATCTCCTCTCAGATACATGTGTGCAACCCCCATTGATTTCAATGAGGCTGCATACGTGTAACTGTGGGCAGATTGTGGTATGACATATTATGAAAGTGCCCCAACCTTTTGAAGTGCCCACAATATCTATCATTCATTTCTACCTAGGTTTCTACTTCAGACAGAAATTTACTGGAAAGAGCACTGGAAGGCAACAAGACCTCAAAGCAAATTCTTGTCAAGGAGTGGTGGAGATGAGTGCATCTCCGAGCTCCTGTAGAACCCAAATGAGATGACAGCACCCTGGAGAAGACCTGTTTTGGAGGTGGTGAGATCAGCAAGTACCTGATTAAAATTTAGGTTCAGCTAGTGAAGATGCAAAAAACACATAAGAACTGCACAAAAGTTTTTCTTCTGAATTTAAACAATTTTGCCTGTTTTAGTCTTGTTGTTTCATTTATCCATTCCCTATATATTCCTTGACTAAGGTTTGTAATGGTTGTAAATATTGTTATAAATCTAGTCTGCATTTTCTCCTTACACAGCGATAGTGTTGCTTGTAATATGAAAGAACATAAGAACTGCCATACTGGGTCAAACCAGTTGTCCATCTATCCCAATATCCTGTCTCCAACAGTGGCCAGTGTCAGAGCTTCAGATGGAATATCTAGAACAGGGCAATTTTGGAAAGATCCTCCCGTCTTCCCCTCCCAGCTTTTGGCAGTCAGATTTAGGCCACCCTGAGCATGAAGTCATTGATGGATCTATCCTCCATGAACTTATCTAGTTCTTTTTTTAACCCAGTTATACTTTTGGCCATCTTAACATTCTATGGCAATGAATTCCATAGGTTAGCTGTGCATTGTGTGAAAAAGTATTTCCTTGTTTGTATTAAACCCACTGCCTATTAATTTCATTGGGTGACCCCTTGTTTTTGTATTGTGGGAAAGGGTAAATAACACTTCTCTAGTCGCTTTTTCCACACCATTCATGATTTCATAGAGGTCTATTATACTCCCCCTGGATTGTCTCTTTTCCAATCTCAACAGCTAATTTAGAACCTCTCATTTTGTACGTATAGTTGGGATTATTTTTTCCAACGTAAATTACTTTGCACTTAACAACATTGGATTTCATCTGCCATTTTGTTACCCAGTCACCCAGCTCTGTGAAACCCTCCTGTAAGATCATGTCTACATAACAGAGTTTGGTCAACAAAAGTCAGCTTTCGTCAACAAAACGGTGGAGGAGTACACCCTGAAATGCTCCTCCTGCTGATTTAACTCTCTTGCAATGCCAACATAATAAAATCACCTGGACGAGAGGCATAGAGCTTTTTGCGACAAAGTTAGAGCGACACAATGTCAGTGTAGACACTGTGTTATGTCACCATACATGGTCTTCAGGGTGTGTCCCACAATGCCCATCACGGCCACTCTGGTCACCAGTTTGAACTCCGCTGCCCTGCAGTCAGGTACACATGCATGCGTCCCTCTCTCTTTAAAGGCCCAGGAATTCCTTTAAATTCCTCTTCCTGTTTGTTCGGCACGGACAGCTCACATAGTATCTTTCCAGCTGACCATGCTGGCTTTCCACAGCAAACGCTCTCCCGCCTGAAGTACACCGGAGTTATTGGATCTGCTGAGTCTGAGGAGAGGCGGCTTTGCAGTCACAGCTCTGCTCCAGCCGTAGGAACTTTGAAACCTATGGACAGATTGCTTGTGGCATGGAGGAGAAGGGGCATGAAAGGGACATGCAGCAGTGCCGTGCTAAGATCAAGGAGCTGAGCCAGGCGTACCAGAAGGCAAAGGAGGCCAACTGTCGGTCTGGTGCACTGCCAAAGACATGCCATTTATTTACAAGGAGCTGCATGCCATCCTCGGTGGCGACCCCACCTTCACCACCAAGAGCCCCATGTATACTTAGGGGGGCTGGAGACAGCAGCCAGCAGATTGTACCCTGAGGATGAAGTGGTGGATGATGAAGTGGAGTTGGAGTAGGAGATGGGACAGGCAACTGGGAAATCCATTGGCGTGGTGAGCCAGGGCCTCTTTTTTAACTTTGGAGTGGTCTAGCCAGTCTCAGCACTCCAGCTCTGGTGTCCATGACACAGAAAAGGGAAGCTCTGGTAAGTATCCACTGTGCTTTGATACTGCATGAGGTAGCCCTCTGCTTTTTTCCCCCAGGGTAGAAGAGGGATAGAAATAACCAATACAACTTTCCTGGAGGTACTTTGCAATCCTCTGCTGAAGGTTCCTTGGGAGGGCAGCCTTGTTTCTTCCCCCACAGTAGGAAAGTTGCTGCGCCAATCAGCAATTACCTGTGCAGGCATCAAAGCAGCACACAGACAAGCAGCATACAGACCCAGTCTGCAGTTGCATGCATGCAGGAGCTGCATCCTTGCATCCTTGGTTACCCTCAAGAGTGAGGTGTCAGCTTCTATCAACCCTGACTGTATAAAACGGTGCCAGCATTCATAATAGTGGCCCTAGGTGCTTCTATTGATACCCCTGTGAACCCCACCCTTTCTCCCATCTTGCCCCTTCCCCCCCACCCCAGGCCGAACTCATCCTTAGGGCTCTTGCCGTGCTGTGTACCTGCTAAGGGAAAGTGAGAAAGTGGTGCATCTAACTAGTATGAATCAAGGCTGTGAGTGCACTCACAATAGTGCTACTGTCTATCGTTTCTTTAGCTTTTGCAGATGTTCTCTTGAGGATCTCCTCCTGCACACTGGCTGAGCAGTTCTCTCTGATAAAAAAACCAGGAGGAGTAAGGAAAACATTCAGGGAGATGTTGCATCATCTGATGCTACGTATAGCGAGCAAAGAGTATGGAGAGAGACTGAAAAACTGAAAATGGGTGGCCAGGAGAGGAAACGGGCAGGAGCAGATGATACACCTGCCGGAGGACCAAACAGACATGCTGAGGTCCCTGATTACACTGCAGGCGGAACACAGGTGCTCGCCTCCCCCTGCAGCCTATACAGAACTTCCTTCCATTCCCTCCCCAAACTCCACACACAAATTCCTCAGCCATCACAGTACCCCATGCATTCCACCCTTTGGGACATGTTTCACAATGAAGCTGGACATACACCCAGCTGTGAGAGCTTCATTTCAAAAAGCACTCCTCAGTATCACGTCCTTTGTGGAAAACAGAAATGCTTGTATAGCTGATGAATAAAAATGTACATATAAAAAGAAAACCGGTATTTATTTGCCTATAACACATGGTGGTTGCTGCTGAAATTCATACACAGTGGCAATCGGTGCATTAGCAGACTACAATTAATGCACACACGGAAATCATTAAAAGGCTCATACTATCATGAAGGAAAGCAATGCCTGGCTCAATGCATTAAAAAAAAAAAACACATTACTGGGGCTCCTTCTCAAAATGCTCCTGCAAACTCTCCCTGATTCGAATAGCGCCCCCCCTCACTGAACCCCTCTAACAGCCCTGGTATTTGGCTGCTCAAAAGCAGCTGCCAGTCGATCTACCTCAACGCTCCACCCCTGCGGAAACTTTTCCCCCTTAACTTCACAAATGTTATGCAGAGCACAGCAGGCTGCTATGATCATGGGAATTTTCCTCATTGAGGTCTAAACTGCCAAAAAGGCAGCGCCAGTGACCCTTTAATCTGCCAAAGGCACATTCAACGGCCATTCTGCACCTGCTGAGCATGTTGTTGAAGCGCTCCTTGCTGCAGTCAAGGTTTCCAGTGAAGGCTTCATGAGCCATGGGAACAAGGGGTAGGCTGGGTCTCCCAGGATCACAACTGGCATTTCCACATCTCCAATTGGAATCTTCTGGTCTGGAAAGAAACTTCCTGCTTTCAGCTTTCTATATAGGCCAGCATTCCTGAAGATGTGTGCGACATGCACCTTCCCTGACCCCCTGCGTTGATGTCAGTGAAACAACCTAGAGGATCCACCAGCACTTGCAATACCATAGAAAAGTAGCCCTTTCTGTTGATATACTCCATCACGAGGTGGTCTGAGGCCAAAATAGGGATATGCGTGCCATCTATCACCCCACCACAGTTAGAGAATCCCATTGAAGCAAAGCCATCCACTATTTCCCGCACATTGCCCAGAATCACAGTCTTTCATAGCAAGAGACGATTAATGACCCTGCACACTTGCATGACTGCAACCCCCACGGTGGACTTTCCAACTCCAAATTGATTCGCGACTGATCAGTAGCAGTCTGGAGTTGCCAGCTTCCACACAGCAATCACCACTCACTTCTCCACCCTGCGTGCAGCTGTCATTTTAGTGTCCCTGTGCCGGAGGACAGGGGTGAGCTCCGCACACAGTTCCAGGAAGGTGGCATTGTGCATCTGAAAGTTCTGCAGCCACTGCTTGTCATCCCATACCTACATCACAATGCAATACCACCAAGCCCAGTACTGATGGTCCGTGTGCAGCTGCTCCGTGAATGCCAACAGCAATCTTGAATTGTTTCTTTCCATGGCACGCAGCAGGGCAGACACCACGGTGTCATTATCAGACTCACAGTCCATGAAATACTGCAGGATTAGCTGTGTTGTGTTCATAATGCTCATCACAAGACTGCAGAGCAGTGTAGGATCTATGCTTTGAGACAGAGATGGCGGGCATGCAGTTTACAGGGGTGGTTGAAAAGTGGCGCGAAACATAGTCAGAAGCCCATAGAATGATGGGATGGAGAAAACTGCATCATGGGACAGTGAGCCCGCCCCCTTAAGGCACTGTGATCCCTTGCCAGAGCATCCAGGGGCAAATGGTGGCGAGTTGTACAGTGGGATAGGTACCCAATGTGCATTGCTCTCTCTGTCAATGCAAGAGCACCAACTGTGGACACACTCCACCATCACAAGGAGCATTGTGTGGATGTGCAAAAGTAGTTTAATTACAGCAGTAGATGATCGTCGACGTAACTTAAGTCGACTTAACTTGGTAGGGTAGACATAGCCTAGCTCTTCAGACTTAACTATCTTGAATGATTTGGTATTATCTACAGACTTTGCCATTTTACTGTTCATTCCATTAATGATCTGGAAAAGGAATATGTTGAACAGCACAGGTCCAAGTGCAGATCTTTATTTCCCTTTCTCCATTCTGAAAATTAACCATTTATTCCTATCCTTTGTTTCCTATCTTTTAATCAGTTACTGATCCATGCAAGGACCTTTCCTGTTACCCCATGACTACTTAGCTTCCTTAAGAGCCTTTGGTAATGGTAAAGGACCCTGCCAAAGGTCTTCTGAAAATCCAAGTACCTACCAGATCACCCATGTCCGCGTTTTTCAACCCCTCAAAGAATCTAATAGATTGGTGATGCATGACTTCCCTTTACAAAAGCAATGTTGACTCTTCCCCCCAACATATTGTGTTCATCTATGTTTATGATAATTCTATTCTTTACTATAGTTCCTACCAATTATTTCATCTGGTGCTGAAATTACACCCAAAGGCCTATAATTGCCAGGATTGCACCTGGAGCCCTTTTTAAAAATCACCATTACATTAGCTACCTTCCAGTCATCTGGCACAGAGGCTTGTTTCAGCAATAGGTTGTAACAATACAGTTCTGCAATTTCATATTTGAGTTCCTTCAGAACTCTCTGGTGAATACCATCTGGTCCTGGTGATTTATTACTGTTTAATTTATCAATTTGTTCTAAAACCTCTTCTATTGACACATCAGTGTGGGACAGTACTTCAGATCTGTCACCCAAAAAGCATAGCTTTGATGTGGGTATTTCTCCCACCTCTTTTGCAGCAAACACTGTGACAAAGAATTCATTTAGCTTCTCTGCAGTGACTTTGTCTTCCTTGAGTACTCCCTTAATATCTCAGTCGTATAGTGGCCCCATTGCCTGTTTAACAGGCTTCCTGCTTCTGGTGTACTTTAAAAAATTCTTACTGTTAGTGTGTGTATCTTTAGAAAGTTGCTTCTCAAATTCTTTCGTGGCCTGCTTATAAGGGAACAATAAAGGGAACAAATCATTTAGGTCAAGATTCTGCAAATTTTTCAGGGCAGGCAGACTCTGCCTGAAATCAATGAGGGCCAAAAGTCATGGAATAACTTAGGCAGATCAAACTAGACTTTGAATCTTTCAAGGAAGGGAGGAGGTAATCAATGAGGCAACAAAAGTAGGAGTTAGTACAGCATATAATCAGTAGAGAGAATCCCCCAAAGCCATGCATCATGGATCCACCCAGTGACTGCAGGAGTCATTAGACAAGGGCAATTCACCAAAATACCAATGTATTTTAGAAACTCCTCATTGTCAGGACTTACTTTTGGCTGGGGAGGTTAGTGGCTGTGTTGGGCTTGGCTATCATTTCCGTTACATCATTTCAGCAGAGTAAAAACCAAGTTAACATGATCCACACCACTTTCAGGAAACTTCGCCAGGAATGGGAATAAGAGTAGGGTTACCATATTTCAAGTTCCCAAAAAGCAGACACTGCAGGGGGTGAAGGGAATGGGAAGGGAGGGAAGGGAAGCCGAAGGGGGCGTACCTGCAGCAGGAGTACTCACAGGAGATGGGGGAGCAGTGTCACTCCCTGTCACAGTGGCAGGGTGGCTGGCACAAGCCCAGGACACAGTGACAGTTGTCAGTCAGCACCTCCCCGTGAGATCCCTTCCCCAGGGCTGAGCAGGGCAAGGGGGCATGGGTGGGCAGGATTCAGCAGCTGTGACTTGTAGGGGAAAGGACCAGTCAGCTGCGGATGCAAGGGAATGGCCCAATCAGCGGTGGATACAGGGGATTGACCAACTGGGGAGCTGATCAATTGTGGCTCTTTCTGAACTGCAGCTTCTCTGCTCTGTAAAATCCGGGACATTTGCTGTTATTTGAAAACCCCGCTGGGACAGGGAAAGCAGGCTCAAAAAAGAGGCTTTTCTGGGGAAACCGGGACTATGGTAACCCTAAATAAGAGCAGCAGAAACTAAACTCCACTTCCTTGGTTCTTGTCAGAGAAACCTGTCAAGAAAAAGAATGGCTAGAGGTTAGCAAGGCAAATCTTCTATAATCAAGTTAAAAGAGAAAGCCAAAAAAGCAAGCCATTTTAAGGGTAGTGACTTCAAAATAAAAGAATAATGGATTGTGAGGGTAAGGTGGCAATAGTAGCATCTAGTGCCTACGAACAGTCCTACAGATCAAGCGGGGTTTTAAAAGGTAACTAGAGGACATACTGTGGGTTCATATTTATCATTGCACCATTACAGAGACCACAGGAAATATGCCGGCATCCCTCCACTGAATGAGACGCAATCCTTGGGCATTGCAGATAACATGACCAATTAGTCATTTTGGGGCTGCAATGATATAATACAAAGAAAGGGATACAACTGACTGTAAAGGTGGACCTTGGTGCAGTGAAAAAGGGTGAAATACAGCATAGCAAAGCCGGGGTCAAAATGCATGACAGGGTGCAGTAGTAGTCTGCAGTGTAGAGGGTGCTCACTGTATCACAGCTGGTTTGCAACGCAAGACGGATATGGTAAAGGGTTGCACTGTAGTGCAGGAGGATGCAGAGCAGAAGGGGTTCAGTGCAGCACAGGTGTAATGCAAGAGGGGATGCAGTACATTGTAACACAAGGGGATGCAGCGCAGGAAAATCCAGTGCAAGAGGGGTGCCGTACAGTGTAGCACAGGGGGATGGGATGCGAGAGAGGCGCAGCACAGCGCAGGGGTGCCAAGGCAATACATGGGCAGGAGGTACGGACAGCCCCTCCGGGGGGGAGCATTAAGGACAAGACTCACCCCTGACGCTCTAGAACACAAGCCCGTGACACCCGCGCGCGCTACCCAGACACTGCGCGATCCCGCGCCGCACACGCCCCGGCCTCAAACACGGCGGCGACCACTCAAGAGGCCCCAATCCATTGGTACGCGAGAGCGCGTGCGCCAAGTCGGCCTACCGGAGTGCAGCTGAGTATCACGTGACGCAGTCGAGCCGTCACTCACTACAATTAATAAATTCCTCTTCCCGCGGGCCCATCCCGGCAGTCAAAGCCCCGCCCACCCAGGAAACAGACCCCGCCCAAAAGAAGCAGCGAGGGGGCGGGGCTTGGGGCGCGGGCGCGCCGCGGAACGTGTCTGGCGGCGGCCGTGGTGGTTTCCTGGAGAACCTACGTGGGAAGCGGAGCGCGAGCACGAGCACGTACCCCTCGCGCAGGCCTAACGGCGTCCGAGCGCCAGGCCACCCCTCTCGCGGTACCAGGGCGGGCGATGGGGTCCGGGCTCCTGCTCCGAGGGGCCGCCGCTCTGTGCGCCCGGGGGCTCCGCGCCGCAGCGGCCGGGAGGCTCTGCCCGCTGCTCCCCCGGCCGCCCGCCCGGCTCCTCAGCACTGGGGGCGCCTGGTGCCTCCGCGCCGCGCTGGGGCCGCCGGGCCAGGGGGAGCCGCCCCGGAGCGTGGGGCGCGGGAG
Organism: Terrapene triunguis; assembly: GCF_002925995.2. Classification (NCBI taxonomy): domain Eukaryota; kingdom Metazoa; phylum Chordata; order Testudines; family Emydidae; genus Terrapene; species Terrapene triunguis. The sequence goes on along the minus strand of NW_020664374.1, from coordinate 3,448,840 downwards.
GGGGGCGGCGTACAGCGAGGGGGAGGATGGTGATGAAGCGGAGCTGGAGGAGCTGCTGGCCCCAGGGCCGCCTCCCGGGGCCCAGCGGCTGCTCGTGGTGCACCCGGCCGTCAAGTGGGGAGCGAAAAAGCCCCAACTCACCACAGGTGAGGTGCGTGGGACTCCCCCCCCTCCCCCCACGGTCCCCAGTGATCGGGGCACCAGCCTCGGCCCCTCCAATCCTCTGGCTCTTTCTTTTCCCTGTGCAGGGAGATGCGTCTTCCTTAGGGTAACATCCTAGTGGAGGGAAGGCACAGGTCGTTTTTACCTTGACGTAGCGGGCTGACACGGGACCCTACTCCCCCGCCTGGGATTTACCTTGAGTCGTTTCCTCACGGTGAAAACTGCCTGGGCCTTGTCTTTATGAGGCTTTTACGCTATCTTGAAAAACAACACTCAGCTTTTTTTGCAGTGGAGATGGGAACCTCTCCAAAGCTAACTACTCAAACACTCACACTTGACAGATTGTAGCACAGTAGATTGAGGCCTGGTCTACACGGGGGGAATCGATCTAAGAGACGCAACTTCAGCCACGAGAATAGCGTAGCTGAAGTCGACGTATCTTAGATCGAATTAAAATTACGTACTTTGTGTCCTCGCGGCACTGGATCGACGGCCGCGGTTCCCCCGTCGACTTCGCTTCCGCCTCTCGCGCTGCTGGAGTTCAGCTGTCGACGGGAGAGCGATCGGGGATCAATTTATCCTGTCTACACTACACGCGATAAATCGATCCCTGATAAATCGATTGCTACCCGCCGATCCGGACGTACCCTTACTAACTTAGCCTCTGTGTAATGAAAAATGCTTGTGTGCCCCTCCTATCATGTCAGCTTCTTCAGGATCTTTATGAATTAAATAAATCTTCAAGTATGTTAAATGTTGTTACAAAGCGAACAATGAGCAATTGTTCTCCATCTCTACAGGCGGTAGGACAAGAAGTAATGGCCTAATGGCACCATGGGAGATTTAGGTTAGATATTAGGAAAATCTAACTATAAGGCCTGGTCTACACTAACACCCCAATTCGATCTAAGGTACGCAACTTCAGCTACGTGAATAACGTAGCTGAAGTCGACATACCTTAGTTCGAATTTACCGCGGTTCAGACGCGGTCCACACACGGCAGGCAGGCTCCCCCGTCGACTCCGCGGTACTCCTCTCGCTGAGGTGGAGTACCGCAGTCGACGGCGAGCACTTCCTGGTTCGAATTATCGCGTCCACACCAGACGCGATAAATCGAACCCGGAAGTTCGATTGCCAGCCGTCGAACTACCGCGGTAGTGTAGACAAGCCCTAAGGGTAGTTAAGCTCTGGCATGGACTTCCAAGTGAGATTGTGGAATCTCCATCACTGGAGGTTTTTAAGAACAGGTTGGACAAACACTTGTCAGAGATGATCTAGGTTTACTTAGGCTTTCCTCAAGGTAAGCGGCTAGACGTGATGAGCTCTCAAGGTCCCTTCTAGTCTTACATGTCCATGATTCTATAATTCTAAATATAAACTTTAACTTGGGAGGCAAGCAGGAATGTTTGGCAAACAACCAGAGAACAATTTATATTTTTTAAGAGGTTTGCTATATATTTCTTTCACATTATCAAGATACAAAGTCAAAATGGCCAACAGTTCTAGATCAATGTATGTTCCCCCTTTTAAATACTTAATGCCACATTGACAGTGATTTGTTGCAAACTTAGGTCTTGATTCTAAAAACACTTATGGACATGATCAACTTTATTCAGGGCTTGTCTTCACTTCAGTGTTAGCTCTAGTTATCTGTACTCAAGTTGACTGAGATTGCAGCATAACCACTCCAACTCATGCTAGGCTATCTGCTGCAAAACAGCATTAGAGCCACACAGAGTAACTGAGTCCCCATTACATTATTAGCTCAAACATCAGCGTCACTTGAGTTTCAAGACAAATGTTCCAACAGTCCAGTTAGTTCAAGTCTAAAGCACCACTTAACTCGTGCTACAGATTTTTGTGTGTGCACAGGAGTCAAGTTAGGGGCAACACTCAAATTATACCTCAAGCTAACAAGGCACTGAAGATAAGCCCCTACATGAATAGTCTCATGGGGTTGCTAATGTGCTTAAAGTTAAGCAAATGCATGTTTCCAGGATCGGGGCCTTGATAAGGCGTACTGAGTTGTGTCTGGTTTCATTTCTCCACAACTGCAGCTAGTTATAGACATGTCAGTCTCTCTGGGATAGTAAGGAGTTTTGTCTTGGGTGACACCACTCCAAATGCTCCTGTCCTGCAGAAATCTGTAACAGAAAGCACTAGAGATCATATAGTTTAGGGTATTTTACATTTGCATTTGATTCCTTGTCCTCTTCTTTACCAGTCTTATTAATAGGAATGTTTCTAATATGGTCGTAACAGCTGTTAGTGATTTTCAGATATCATCCCTTCACTGCCACTTTAGTAGACTTGTGCCTCAACCAATGCAGCCAATCTGATGAGGAAACTGTTTTGTCCAGTATAACTTTAAGGCACAAATTATGGGACTTCCACCACTTTCTTTGGGAGACTATTCTTCAGCCTAATTTCAATTTATCTCACTCATAGGAAGTTTATCTAAATTTAATTCTAGTTTGTCCATGTTGCTGGCCACAACCTGTGTTGTGAACTGTTTTCGGAAGTGCTGTTTTCAAAACTACTAGATGTACTAAGATACACATGAAACAAACTGGGTCAGTGGTTCTCTTCCATTTCTGTACCATTATCTCATGTTACAAACAAAAGAAAGTTTTGCACTCTCTTCCTTCTGTCTAGCCAGAAAGACAAAGAGGATGGTTGTGAACCGTTTGAAATCTATTTATGTTTCTAGTAAAGCAGGAGTCAGTATGGCTGCCTGTTGTTGTTCTGTCTATGAACCAGCATCACTGATGATGTCGGGAACAATGTGAACGACTCTAGAAGTTCTTTAAATATTTCTACAAAGCAGTAAGGCATTAGCAACATTGTTTTGCTGTCACAATTTTCCCACCATCTTTCTGTAAGTAGGGTTAAACAAAAATTATGATAGTAACCCTTTTAGGACTGAAATACAATGTTGATGCAAATAACTATGTAATTTCCTTGTTAATTTGTGCAGATTTTTTGCCAATATAGTTTATACCAGTTCCTCAAATGAAAAGGACTTTTTTGCTGGTATAACTACATCTAATCTAGGGCTTTTGCTGTCCTATTTATGTTGGTGAGGGCTATAATTTTTCCACATTCCTAACCAACAGAGCTATGCTGGCAAAACTTTTTTAAGTGTAGACCAGGCCTCACTGTTTATGTTCTTATTGCAAATGTTGGAAATCTGTGTGCAGAGTTAGGACTGTATACTATAACCTTTTTTCTTTTTCTAATACTAAAGCTGAATTACAGATCGCTGAAGCTGTTGCTCTAATAAACACCCTTCATAATTGGACAGTTTTAGATAAAATAATTCTGTCTACAAAAACTCCCGACAAGAAGTTTATTTTTGGCAAAGGAAATTTTCAGATTCTGACAGGTAAGAAGAAAACTAAAGATTTCTTAATTCAATATATCATACTAAGTGAAAGATTTTTACCCTTCTTAAGCTAATTAATTATTATTGCAGACACAGGAGAGAGCTAAGGTTTTGTCTACTCCATAGGCAGGTTTACAAACAGGCTTCGGAGATGTTGATTAAAAACATGAAAGATGGAAATAACCAATACTTGCTGTAAGGACTTGTTTTTACTGTAACAGTTAACATGAGTTAGTACACTTGAGTTACTCTGCTCGACCTAGTCTAGCTCAAGTGAGAGTGATCATGCTGTGAAACAACATTTGCACTACAGAATGATTGGATGAGCTATAACTCCAGCTCTTGAATCCTCACTGCTAGCTTGAGCATCAGTAGCACTCAATTTCCAACCCACCTCCCTGCCAGTCCAGCTAGCTCAAGCCTAAAGCACTTAAGTTGAGCTAGAGATTTGTGTTGTGGATGGAAGTTGGGTGTGGGTCAAAACTCGAATTTTAACTTGAGCTAACAGTACAGTGAAGACAAGCCCTAAATGTGTGATATATAGTATGATTCTAAATACCTTAAGGGCCCAGCTACTCAGCAGAATCCACAAACTAGCCAGTAGCAGATGCCAACAAGAGGAGTGTGTCCTAAGCCCTGCCCCTCAGGGAGTTGGGCACCTCAATCTAGGCTGGAGGGAGACACACACAAACGCCAATTTCCTCTCTACCTGGGGGGTGCTTGACTCGCCACCTCCACCCAGGCCTGCCCACACTCCATCCCTTCCTCCAAGCCCCCACCCTGGGCCCCACCCCACCTCCTTCCCCCAAGCCCTGCCTCTTTCTGCTCCCACTCCACCCCTTCCCCCAAGGTCGCACCCCCACCTCTTCCTGGCCCCGAGCGCATCCTGTCCCTGCTTCTCCCCCTCCCTCCCACCGCCTCCTGCACTGGGGGAAGGGGGGAAGATTGGCTGTCAATGGGCTGTAAGCACCCGCTAACTTTTTCCATGGGTGCTCCAGGGCTGGAGCACCCATGGAATTGGCACCTATGGAGACATCTCTGCTTGGGATCCACAGCCGTGAACGCTCTCTTGGAGTCAGTCACCTAAGCTGTTTCTTGCAAGGATGGTGGCTGCACATGCCTAACTCCACACAAAATTGCTGGTGCAAGTGGATCTCCCTTATAACCTTTAGCCCACAGGGCCGCCCAGAGGTGGGAGCAAGTGGGACAATTTGCCTCGGGCCCACAGGGGCCCCATGAGCCCTGGCCGAGAATCTCTTCCCTGGCTCCTCACCCGGCGGTGGTCCGGGTCTTCAGTGGCGGGCCCTTCAGTCGCTCCGGGTCTTTGGCGGCACTTCGGCAGCGGGTTCTTCAGTGCTGCTGAAGACGCGGAGCGAGTGAAGGACCCGCCGCCGCCGCAGACTTGGAGCGCCACCTGGTGAGTACAAGTGCCGCAGCGGGTGGCGCCTTTATGTCTACTCCCCTGCTTTCCCCAGACCCCCTGAATCCTCTGGGCGGCCCTGTTAGCCCAGTGGGTAGAGCACTCACCTGGGATGTAGGAGTCCCCGGTTCAGTTCCCACCCCCACCTGATGAAGTTAAGCGATGTAAACATGGGTTTCACACCTTTCAGGTGAATGCCCTAACCACTGGACTATAGAGTCATTCTCATGCTCTCTGGCCCAATGCATATTTAAGTAGTTCTACAAAGTTGACTTGCTCAGTAGGAGAGATGAGAGAGACCAATGTCAGACTATCCTATAGCCCAGTGGTTAGTTGGGAGACATCTGTTCAGGAAGAGGGAGGACTTGAACCAGGGTCTCCCATATCCTGGGTGAGTACCCTTTAGCCCACTGTCTAGAGAATCAGGGAGAGCCGCCCCCCGCTGCCATTTTGTATGTACCAAGTAGGAGGGAGAACACCTATCGTCACCTGGTTGGAGGAGTGCATTGGGGCTTAGGTGTAATAAAGGTGTCCAGGCACTGCCTAAGGCAGCAATGTGCATGCCTAGAGGCAGAAATTTAGGCGCATAAGGGACTTTCACAGCAAAAATGTACAGCGTGGGAGTTTGGGCCCCTGCAGGGTAAGGTGACAGCTGAACAGCGATTTTGAGGATTTCATTTTCACCTACATTTTACACTTAGGCACCTAAATCCTTTTGTGGATCTGGGCCCTAGTACTCTTCTTAGTCTCCATGTGACAGCAAGAAGCATCCTAGCATGTTTGTTGGCAATCTCAACAGCCCATAATCCATGGACTGAATGGGCCTGGAAGCAGAACTTGATCCTCTCATCCTTGTTGGTAGGCCTTTTAGAATACACTTGAAACACATAGTCGCACAATGTGAAAGCATGTGCTGCTATGCCTGTTCTGTGAACAAAGAGTGTACTTTTGTGTACTGTCAGTCTGTTATTTCATGAACACTGCATTCACTTTTTAACATATAATTAAAATAGCCTTTTTGCTCTAGATTGGCATGAACCATTACAAAATTACACAGTGCAATCCTCTTTATTTAGAAAAGATTAAAGGATTACCGCACATAACAGCTGTCTTCTTGAATATAGAAAGGCTCTCTCCACTGACAAAGGTAATTTAAAAAACAATATTTAAGTGTATTTTTTATGTTCTACATCAGTGGTGGGCAATCCCATCAGGGTAATCCAGCCACGGAGCTGCGGGCAGCCGTGCAAATGTAAACAAACTGTCTAGTGGCCCACCAGCGGATTACACTGATGGGCCACGTGCAGGCTACAGGTTGCCCACCACTCTTCTACATCCAAAGATTGTGTTTGGAATGTACTGATGCTCTGAAAAGTAAAGACCTACTTTTGACTCAAAAGCTGCACATGACATTTTTTGAAGGCAATCTGGCCACATTTATGCCTGGTGTAATCAAACCTAGTTCCATTGACTTTATTGAGCATTATGCCTCTTACTTCATGGCTGAATTTGGCTCACCAACATCCTGGTAGTCTTTTAATCTGGGTTCTACTCCCAGCTCTGCCACTGATTCATTGGTATCTTGGACAAGTCACTTAACTTTTGTGCCTCAATATCTCCATCTGTAAATTGGGGGGAAACTTAGCCTTCTTTGTAAAGCACTTCAGGATTTTGGGATGAAATGTGCTCTATGTTAAAATGCTAGGCATTAATATTTAACATGAAATTAGTTATAAATGCAAGCTACACATATATTTGAATTTTCATGTACTTCTTTTCTTTACACTTACCGGTGTCCCTTTAAAACATACTTAAAAAGTAACAATTTATAAATTTTAAAAAACCTTAACTTAATTACTGATGATTCCTTTGATGATGAAAACTGGAAAAATTAAAAATGAATATGCTTTTCACTATTTATGCTGTGCTTTTATTTTTTGCATTTCATTTAGGGAAATAGAAACCACTGGTACTTGTCCCTTAGACATTGTAGTGATAGGCAATTTTAGAAAAGCACTGAAAATAGTGTCACTTTCTAGTTCTCATGCATAAGCAGCATCCTGCACTGTTTTGGTTGCAAACTCTGCAATAGAATATTATTCCTTACAAAGTGGTTTTATTTAAATTTAATTTTAAATGTTTAGACGATTATGGATAGCCTTTGTGAAAAGATTTTAAGAAGACACATTTTCCCCAAAAGTTTACCAGTTTTTCGTCGTCCTCTCATTTGTGGAAATCTTTCTATTCATATTAGGTTTTGTAAAAGCTTGTTTTACCAAACTTAAATCTTGGACATAATTTAACATGACAGTGGCCATGATTCAACAAGGTATTTAAGAATGTGTGTAACTTTAAGCACATGAGCAGTCCAATGAACTTCACTGGGGCTACTCATACTTAAGCACCTTACTGAATCAGGGCTGAACCAGCTTACAGCAGAAAAAGAACTCTGTGTAAGCTCGCAAGCTTGTCTCTCTCACCGACAGAAGTTGGTCCAATAAGATATACCTCACCTACCTTGTCGCTCTGCAGTTTAATTTCTTCACCCTGCTGCATGCAAATTGACTTATCTACATTGTCCTAAAAAACTCTCAGGTTATCTTATCTTTTTAAAGAAAGAACTGGAAGATGCTTGGGGAGTGACAGTTTTTGACAGATACACAGTTGTCCTTCATATTTTTCGTTGTAATGCTCGGACTAAGGAGGCAAAACTTCAGATCGCGTTGGCTGAAATCCCGCTTCTCAGGTACCTTTGATTGTGCAAATAGCAGATGTTAGTATTTCGATATAATATAAAGGCATATAATATAAAGGCATTTTCTTCACAATCACTAAAATGTTAGTACTATTCTTGAGGGGGGGAAGTCAATGGTTCTTTTTTGTATAATATGCTTTATAGCATGTTATGCCATAAACTGTCCAGAACAGATTAGAATATAGCATTGCTTTAAGCTTTTCACCATTGACTAGCACAAAAAAAAGAAAGAAAGAAAAGAAGAAGAAGCCGTTCACGAGATATCCTTACCAAATAAATTTCTCGTGTGAATTTCTAGTTCATCCCAATCCCAGTAACCTGCCAGGAACAGCAGCAGCAACTTTATTCTTAGAAAATATATGGCAAATTTATAGTATATAGGATTAGAATTTTAGCTCTCAACAGAGGAGTTGAGAATACCAGATTAGAGTCTGGTTGATTTATGTATGTATTCCACATCAAATACACCTCTACCCCGATATAACGCTGTCCTCGGGAGCCAAAAAATCTTACTGCGTTATAGGTGAAACCGCGTTATATCGAACTTGCTTTGATCGGCCGGAGTGCGCAGCCCCCCCCACCCGAGCGCTGCTTTACCGCGTTATATCCAAATTTGTGTTATATCGGGTCACGTTATATCGGGGTAGAGGTGTACTGGCAAGTTTAATAAAGTATATGGTATATTTTGTATAATTATCATTCCTATCCCTGACTGAAGTCAGTGGGAGTTATGTATGTGCATTTGAGAGTATGATTGGCTCCCTGAAATTTTGGCTCTGTCATTTTTTCTGCAGTTATTTGCTAACTGTGTTGTCTGTTGGGGAGCCAGGAAATTTGGATTCCATTCCCAATAATGCCACTTAGCCATCATATGGCCTTGGGCTAGTCACTTAACTTCTCTGTGTCCCAGCTTTCCCAGCTGTAATATTAAGTTATTACTACTTAGCCATGTTCGTGAAGTAATTTTAAGATCCTTTAATTAAAGTCACTGTATTTACTTTGGTACAAATGTTACTCTTCTTCCATTGCCAGAACAAATCTGAAAAATGAGATGTCTCAGTTAGATCAGCAAAGAGGTGGATCAAGATACATCATGGGTTCAGGTAAAGTGTAAATATTTATGTGAACTGTAGGATTATCCTCTATAATCTACGATCAGGTTTAATTGCTTTTTGGAAGTCGTGGTAGTTGTGACCAGGGTGGATTGATTTAAGAAAAGACTATTTAAATCAATTTAAATAATTATTTAAATCACCAAGTGGAAAGTCTTGATTTAAATTATTGATTTTAGTCAGCTTTTCCATTTGTACTTCAGTTTGTTTTCTAAAGAAAGGTGCATTCTCATTGGCTGATATAACCATTAAAATATGTTAATTTACAACTAAATAGAGCCTTTATACTAGATTTGGTACAGCTGTTTGCTATCTAGTAGGGTACACTGACTATAACTGTATACGTTTATTTAAGCAATTATATAGCTTAATATTTTCAGATTCTTATTGTATATTTTTAGTATGTTAGAAAATGGTGAAATGATATATTGCTTATTTACTAGATAATTTAACTGTTTGCTCGTGGCTTGTGTCAAGCTGCATTAGGTTGGTAGCAGGAATTTAATTAAACACATAAAACAGCCTGTAAAATGTATTTTTATTAAACAAAACTACCTTAAATATTTTGGATACATAATTAATGTATTTTTCCATGAGTAAGTTGCCCGGGTGGGTGGAGTCATAAATACTCATGATTTGAGAATTGAGCCAATCAGAGCTCAGGTAGGGCTTAGTGGATGATTCTGATGACATACATGACCATATACATATACACAGACCACATTATTAGTATTTTTAAAATGCCTAAAGATGTGTTAGTTGCCAAAAAGGGCAATGAGCAGCGTATATGGTTGCTCTGGTATGACACCTTTAAAAGTCAATTGTAACTTTGTCTTGGTTCTGTCTTAGTTAAGCAATTGAATCCATGTATTCTTAAGACTGCTTTGAATTTTTATTGTCAGTTCTCTATCACTGTTTTAAGTAGTTTTCTAACACAGCTTGATTTCCATATCTCTAATTGGTTATTGAGCCACTTATTAGTTTATATTCTTTAGGCGAAACTTTCATGGAAATGCAGTATCGTCTCTTGAAAGAAAAAGAATTTAAAATTAGGAATGCCCTGGAAAAGCTGAGAAGAAAGAGGTCTGTACTCCGAACTCAGCGTGAAAGGCGTGAGTTTCCAGTTATCTCAGTAATGGGCTACACTAATTGTGGTAAGAAAAAACTCCTGAAATTATAACACAGAAGAGCTTACATTTCTAATATTTAATTAGAAGCACTAGCCAAAATCCCGTTTCAGCATGCATGGGCTTTGTGTTACAGAATTTTAATTAGTTCCCTGATTGTCTAATGAGTACACGTCAATGAGTATTTTGGTAGAAAGGCAAACAATGCTTGCTCTTTGTTAGTGAGATCTGCTGCACTTCCAGAGCCATGTTTTGCCCTGGATAATTGCTCAGTTCCAATTATTGTCAGTAGGCATTCTGCATACTGTACAAGGGGAGATTATGCCTCTTAATGTGTATCCTTATCACTGGTCAAAATGGATACTAGGTTAAGACTCCATTCTAACTTTATAACTTTCTGGAGACAGCCAGCAGATAGTAATTATTTTCAATCAGTACCAACATGAGCTGGATTTACACTGGTGATCTAGGGGTAAAAGTTCCTGTATCCCATTGAGTCATGTATGTTAATCTTACTTGAAGCAGTCTGTTTAAATTGTGTTTTATTCAGCTCTGATTTCTGTTAGGGAAAACCACTTTGATCAAGGCATTGACTGGAGATGAAGGACTGCAGCCTCAAGATCAACTGTTTGCCACTCTTGATATTACAGCTCATGCTGGCTATCTACCCTCACACCTGGCAGTTATTTATGTTGACACTATAGGGTTTCTCTCTGAATTGCCCCATGATCTCATTGAGTCCTTTTCAGCCACGTTAGAAGATGTGGCTTACTCAGTAAGTAATTGATTCTAAAACATATCAATGTCTGGCCTATTGTCTTTGGGACAGTTTTCATCTTTGCAGGGGGTGGGAGTTAACTGGCTTGCTGTTTATAGTGGCACATCTGACTAGCTTTATTGCAACATTTGGTTGGTGGTGGATACTATTGTCACTATTGCACAATATCTTCTGGTAAGCCAGTATTCCACTTTTATGTTTTGTGTATTTTTAAGTGACAAGATTTCAGAAATAAAATGTATACAAAGTATTCATGTCTGTTCCAATAGAATTGTGTAAAAATCTAGATAGAGGTTTACAGATCTTTGAGAATAGCTTTTTTAAAAGAAAGGTGTAGGGAGAAACTTTTTAGAAATTTGTTTAAAATTACATTTATTTCAGTACCATTAAATAACAGCCCAGTAGGTGTGAATAATCAGGAAATTAATTTAAATGTACTTTCCAAAGACTTTGCTATTAAAATGAATTTCAAATGGCATGAGAGCCATACAGTTCATATACATTCCCACAGATATGTAAACACCAAGTTAACATATAAAACTCACAACAATGACATTTTGAAAGCTAAGACTCCAACTGTCTTTATTTGTCCTTTTCTGCCTAGTTATTGCAGTTTATGCAAGATGTTACTTTTGGACCTCAGTGTTTAGAAATTTTTACAATATATGTAGGCCCGAGATGCTGAACCATTTCGAGTCAGGTTCTAAAAATAAAAGGTTGCTATATTTTGGGTGCCTGTAGTGTCACTTGCAATATGCTTCTTGCCCACATCTCTGCTCATGGGTGCACCAAGGTCTAATACTGTATATACAGTTTGTGCCAACAGATTTATTGCATACCAGAGGTTCTCCATCACTGACACAGGTGTACTAAAGGCTACAGGAAAGAATAAAGTTCTAGAGTGTTTTATTGCATTACAAAAAGCATGTGTTACCTAATATCCCAGTTTCTGGTGGCTAGGATAAAAATCACCGCCCGTCTTACAAGTTTTTTGAAGTGGGGTTTGAGCTGTTCTTTCTTTACCTCCCCAAAATTACACAAGCAGTGTTTGGGTTTTTTTGGTGTTGGATTTCTTCAGGGATATTACCTCTCTTTCCACTGTATTTTTCAAGTCCCTATCTTTGCTCAACCTTGGCTTGGAAGGATGAGCCAATTTCTCCCTGAAACCTAAGAAAATCATAACTAACTTGGTTGGGAGGGTTTGTTTTGAGGCCATATGAGGCAGTTGCAACCCTTTATGGACCTAAGGACCAAGCTACAGACCTGCTACACATCTAGCCTTCCACTTTGGAGTAAATATTTGGTCTTGATTTGAAATCTGTTCGAGAAATACAGCTTAATTTGTTAACCTGTCTGTGTACTCTCCACTACAAAGGAATGTGTCTCATGAAACAGAAATGCCAAATATTATTTTAAAACAGCCATTATCACCAGTAATTATATTGTGTACTTATATTTGCTAGGATTTAATAGTTCACGTGAGGGACATTAGTCATCCAGAAACTGCCCTCCAGAAAGCAAGTGTTTTGTCTGTTCTGAAGAATCTTAATCTTCCAAGCCATTTACTGGATTCAGTTGTAGAAGTTCATAACAAAGTGGATTTGATAGAACGGTAAGAGGAAAAGTACAGTTCTAAAACTGTTATTGCACTTTAACTTGTGTTTCCTAGTTGCATTGTAGCATTTACAAGTATTTACAAATACTTGCAAAGAATCTAGTTTTCCAGACCTGCAGGGAGCTTCCAGCCACCTTTTGTATACACTGCTAGGATACTGGTTCCTCAGTCCTTTCCTTATATAAGGATCTGGAGAGCCTTGTCTTTAGAAGTAAAATAAGATCAGACCTCATTATCATCTGCAGATAAGATGTCTGTGTAGTCAGACACCAGAACCTAATATACAGCCAAATAGTCTTTTTGGAACATGTCCAGCCTTTACTCTTTTTAGAGGTACAACCCCTCATCTGCTGTTAAATTCCTGGCATCTCAGTTAAGTCATCTGCTCTGCCAGCACATCTCTAGCTGACAGTTGTTGTCTTCCAGGTATCAGTCCCCTGAAACAAATACTATAGCTGTTTCTGCTCTTCTTGGATATGGATTAGAAGAACTGAAAGAGGAGATTGAGAGAATAGTTTTGAAAACAACTGGGAAAAAGATTCTGACAATTAAAGTCAACTTAGCTGGACCTCAACTAAGGTAAATAATTGTGACTTCTACAGTTAGACTTTTTGAAAGGCAGGGGTGTGTGTGTATACACACACACACACATATACACATATATAACTTTATTTTCTGAGAAGTTGACAAATTGTATTAATTTTGGTTTCAATCTGTGATAAGAATGGGGAGACAACTTTTGAAGTTTTGTCTGACCAAACTCAGATGAAATGATATAGTCTCCCAAAGAAGTCTAGATTCTGCTTTTTAAAGTGTTCTTTTGTAGGAGGACATATGAGAAGTGATTCTTCTATATTGTTTTATTTACTATGTATATGCATTCAAATATTTTTTTTCAAATGATCAACCTTTTGGAGCTACAGCCACAGTTGAATCCAATAAAAGACCACAAATCTTAGACATTTTGTGAAGTATTATACCTCTTTTCAGAACAGGAGTAGCTTATTTTGAGAGCAAAAATAAGAATGTTTCCCTTTGTTAGGCTTATTTGTTTCAAAGTGTGGACTTACTTGCATTTAAAATGTATATAAATGTCATGTACTTGATGTAAAATAAAGGCCTTGTTTTGTGCATTATTGAAAGCCTGTAAGATGCTGATGAGTTTCTCTTTTCAGTTGGCTGTATAAAGAAGCAACAGTTCAGGAAGTGGATGTTATGCCTGAAGATGGCACAGCCAACGTGAAGGTGATCATAAGTAATTCTGCCTTGGGCAAATACAAAAAACTTTTCCCACAATAACAAGTTATTTATTCTGTGCAATACTCTTTGGAAAAAGAACTAATCAGCTGGCAGTAAGGCTATTTGAAATTAAGGTAATAATCTCTGTGTTCATATGCAGTAGAGATTGTCAGTCCTGCCCACTTGAGTATTTTGGACACATGACATTGAGCTGAAGCTGGAGCTATGTGAAATGGTGTCAGTGCTTCCTAAATGCCTCTGCTCCAGCCTCTTTCCATTAACAAACACACATCAAGGAAAGCACTAATTTCAAACTATGAAGCATTCGTCAGTGTGTATTGGAACTGCACAAAACTGCTCTAAACTCTGGCCCTGGCGGATTTGTGAACCACTGTGTGGTAACCAAATTCAATTTCAGCAAATTGCCAAGTTTATTAAATCATGTATACTAGTTTTTATGTAACAGGTTTAAGAATAAATATTGTTTATTACTCCTGGTCCTGGTCACTTTTATTTCATGATTGGAAATTATAAACTATAGAGGGAAAAGAGAGATTGCTGGCCACCACACAGTTGCTTAAACATCTTATAAATAATAGAGGTTGCTGTGTTCATTAAGCATTTTGCTTACTAAAAGGTTAGTACAAAGGATTTAGTTAATTATATGAGGGTAAAAAGTGCATGTTTCTGTGGAGTTTTAAGCAAGGAAATAGAAAAAACAAACTTTTCTACAACACATCTCCAAACAAAATAAGAAACTACCTATCCTTGAATACTGTGTTTTAAATATTATGGAAGATGTTAAGGGTGAAGTTAAATCTTTCCTGCTTAAGAATTGATATCACAGTGTGGGCCAGAGCTATTGACAGAACTCATCTGACTGTAAAAATCAATAGGGATTTCTGC
>NW_020664374.1:3429158-3429341 GCF_002925995.2 Terrapene triunguis | reverse complement strand
TAGTTTTAAAATGGAGCATGATATGTTTATGAAAGGGTTGCCTACAATAGTAGGGGACTGGACTTGATGACCCAGGTGGTCACTTCCAGTCCTATGAATTTGGAACTCTACTAAAGATACTCTAGATTTACATCAGTGTAAATTAAAGTAGACTTTAGTCCATAGTATATTATAGTTCAATTG
>NW_020664374.1:3400261-3429148 GCF_002925995.2 Terrapene triunguis | reverse complement strand
TAATGCCAAGATTCTTTAAGAACACTGTCAGTTTTGATAAATTTACTTACAGGCATAGTAATAATGCTTTAGATTATCAAAACAATGTATTCTAAAAATCTAATTTTTCTGTTTGCTAATTATGTTGTGTACTTTTAACATTTCACTCACCTTGGCCCATGAAAACAAACTACACCTCTGCCTCGATATAACGCTGTCCTCGGGAGCCAAAAAATCTTACCGCGTTATAGGTGAAACCGCATTATATTGAACTTGCTTTGATCCACTGGAGTGCGCAGCCCCGCCCGGAGCACTGCTTTACTGCGTTATATCCAAATTCGTGTTATATCAGGTCGCGTTATATCGAGGTAGAGGTGTAATCAATTTCACTGGTGCACATACCGAGATGTTTAGGTTGCAAACGCACGCACACACACACACACATATTTAAATCCATAACTAACATTTTTTTATTGAAATAACGAAACTATTTGCATTAAGAATATATTTAAAGAAAAAAAAACAACAGTAAACAAATTTATTTTCTCTGTTTTGCGGAAGATGAGTAAGGTCCTTAGGATATTCTCTAACAACAGTTACTGCAATATTTATGCTCTTCCCAGCTACATTACACCTATGTGGCAAGGGCTCTAGAGAACTTAAGGAGAAGCCTTCTTGCTCTTCTTCCTCCTCTAGTTATAGGAAGTTTTGCTTGCCATAATCATTGTGTATTTTAAAGTCTGATTTTGATACAAAAGTATCAACTAATGAATCTTCACAACATACCTGGGAGGAAGAAACGTCATTTATATACACATATGATGTATCTGAACCAGGAAAATTGCCTTCCCTCTGAGAGCTGATCAAAAGCTACTCAATCATACCAAGGTTATGAAGCTGAAAGTCTTGAAACATCCTTTAATTCAGTCTCATTACCATGGTAATGTAATGGAGGGATGATTTTTTTGTTAAGTTCTATCACGTCATTCACAAAATCATGATTTCCTATGAAGTCTCCAGCAATGATGTTGATACATTCCCTCTTTGGTCCTGGATACTGTTGCTTTATCCAGAGTTTCAAGTATGGAAGGCTAGGAAGGGCCATTTTCTTCAAGGATCCAAATGGATGTGCCAGAATGTACTCTAAGTCTTCAGTAAGGTTAATCCCTGCAACAAAGAAACAGTCTGAAAAAAAAAGAAACATTAAATTGGTATCTGTCATTACTGAGCATTGACTCAGCCCTACATCTAGTGCAGGGGTCGGCAACGTTTGGCACGCGGCTCGCCAGGGTAAGCACCCTAGCGGGCCGGGCCAGTTTATTTACCTGCTGACGTGGCAGGTTCGGCCGATCGTGGCCCCCACTGGCTGCGGTTCGCCGTCCCGGGCCAATGGGGGCAGCAGGAAGCGGCGCGGGTGAGGGATGTGCTGGCCGCGGCTTCTCGCTGCCCCCATTGGCCCGGGACGGCAAACCGCGGCCAGTGGGGGCCGCGATCGGCCGAACCTGCTGCGTCAGCAGGTAAATAAACTGGCCCGGCCCACTAGGGTGCTTACCCTGGCGAGCCGCGTGCCGAACGTTGCCGACCCCTGATCTAGTGTTTTTTCTTGAATAATTAGCAGAGGAGCTTCCTCCAGAAAATTAGGTACCTTTCCAGTAACTGGAGTTGTCTCAACAGCTCACTTTCTCTTAGAGTTGTAAGCTATGCTATGCAGATATGGAGCAATTAAAACCAGTGAACCTAACTCAGGCCCACATGCTTCAATATATAGTCACTTAATTTACTCATCCTGTAAGAAAATATTCCCTGTTTGCTAATCTCCATCAGTCGAGGAAAATTTTCATAAAGGTGAAAGCCTGGTATACACTGGGGGGGGGGAGGAAATCGATCTAAGTTATGCAACTTCAGCTACGTGACTAACGTTGCTGAAGTCAACGTACTTAGATCAACTTACCGTGGTGTTTTCACCACGGTGAGTCGACTGCTGCCGCTCCCGTCGACTCTGTCTGCGTCTCTTGCCAAGCTGGAATACAGGAGTCGATGGGAGAGCGCTCGGGGGTCGATTTATCACGTCTAGACTAGATGCGATAAATTGACCCCTGCTGGATCGATCGCTGCCCACCGATCCAGCGGGTAGTGAAGACATACCGTAGGTCATTTAACAGTAACTGGAGTTCCCTATATAGATATAGGGCCATATTGTGCCTTGATTTGGCAATTTCTTTTTATGAACAGTATTGCACAATATCTGTGGCAAGATCCAGTCATAAGTTTCCTCATAAGCGTTGCCTCAACTTCTACAGGCTAACAAGCAATGGCTTCATTGAGGAGTCCCCTGTAAATATCAGTTGTCTAATATGGCCCATTGTTCCCCCCAATCATCACTCACCATCCCTGCATCTCTTTTCGAGGAAGAAAATGAAGGGCTGACATGCCTCCTTTTACAGCTGTATCAGTACTGAGGGTGTACAAATTGAGGCATATAACAAGGGTTAACTGTTCTTTAATGGTTAATTGTCCCCATAATATATGGCATAATGCCCAACTCTAAAGGAAAGGTATCCATTTGGAGGCAATTTCCATGAAAGTAGAACATCACTAACAGGGAGGAGAAGCAGATTGATGCAGAAGGTGGGTTGAGGCTTTTAAACCCTATTAATTACATGAAATGCAAAAAGTGAGAAAAGAAAGAATGTGGAAGGCAGTAGGGAGAGGGAAAAAGGGGCAGGTATACAATAGCTCTCTCTCCCTTTTACCCCCCTCACAATGCTTTAGATACATCTTAATTTGTAGAGATCAATTGGATAGATAAAACACATCTCTTGAGGCGGAAGCACTCCTGTGACACCAAAGCATAAAGTCAAGCTGTAAAGCTTTCACTTTCACAATTCTTCCATCATTGTATGTTAATCACTCATTTATGCTACCACTCTCACTAATATCAAAGAAAGAATGTTTAAGCTTCGATATATATTCACTTAATTTACTCACTGCTACACTTACTAACATGAAAGGCCTCTTTCTTTTTGTTAGTGGTAATGCACTGGCTTGCACACACATGTGTGCGTCACCACCTGCTATTTGAAAAATGTTAGACCTGCTGAAGTGCTTACAGGTTTCACTTTACTGTCTGAGTTAGTGGTGCTGGTGCAGGCTTGTGGGTTTGCAGCGAGAAGTGATCAGGAGTTTCAATGTCACAGGGATGTGGTTAGCTGATGACCATCATGTTTACATGTGGGTAGCCATGGACAATTACAAAGTGAAATCAACTTCTGAGGGCTAGTTTTAGATGTGAGCTGTGTCTGAGAAAAGATTGTTTACTTTATAATGGGTTTCAAAAATCAGTGAAAACCCCTCCTGTCTTTTAATATCAGTCACCCATGTTTCTGTTTTTTCCCTGCCTTAGTTTCCTTCCCAGAATTCAGGTTCATGTCACAACTTTAAGCAAATAGCTGATACGTAAAAGAGAAGCAGAGAGCTGATCCATTTTTGGAGACATCATGAGGGAAGATGAACTTCACACTGATCTAACCAGCCACGTAGGGTCACACCCATTCAGTATCATGGACATTTAAAGCAAGGTAACAGCTACTGCATACAGTGTAACAAGTAGGACATTAAGGCCCAGATTTATAAAGGGACTTAGGCACTATGATTCTGGGCCCAGCAACATCTTTTAGGCACCTAGAAAATATCAATGGGATCCACAAAGCCTGAGTTATGCACCTGGGGTCCCAATACAATGCATTGGGAGAAATAGGCACCTTACAATGTGATCCAAAAAGCCAGTACGCTGCGCAGGGAGCCACCTAAGCGGAGATGCTGATGAAAGGGGTGTGTCCTAAGCCCCCTTGCTCTGACAGAGATTGGTCCCTCCCTGCAGCCTGGATTTCAGCCTATCTCTGCTAGCCATCCATGGATGGGAATCCCTCTTGTGGAGCCAGGGGGGCTAGGTGTCTACATTGTTTCTGATGAGACTGAGTTAGGCATGTCCCTCTCGCCACACTGAAGAAGGGGCACCTTCTAACTTCTAGCCTAGTGGTTAGGATACTCACCTGAGATGTGGGCGACCCAGGTTAAATTCCTCTTCTACCTACAGGGGCAAAAGAATTTGAACAAGGGCATCCCAAACCTCAGGAGAGGGCTCTAATCACTGAGCTATGGGATATTCTGATGTGGGGCTCCCTCAGTCTCTCTTGGTGAAGCTGTTCCACTGTGAATAAAGAACGAAAGTGTGATTAGAGCAGGGGAGCTTGATCCTGGGTCTCCCAGGTGAGTATCCTAAGCACCCAGCTAGAGTCATTTTCACTCTCTCTGATCTGGCCCAATGACTGTTCAGAACCCCACCCCCCATCCCCTGTTTAGAACAGTCATTGGGCCAGAGAGAGAGACTGCTGGTTAGGGCACCCACCTGGGAGGTGGGAGACCCAGGGTTCAATCCCCTGCTCCCATCACTCTCACTTTACCCACAGTGGAACAGCTTCAACAGGAGAGATTAAGGGCACCCTTCTTCAGACTATCCCATAGCCCAGTGGTTAGAGCTCCCTGCTGAGACATAGGATTCGAACAGAGGTCTCCTTTCTCCCCCTCTGGCAGAGATGGGGAAATTAAACCTGGGTCTCCCACATCCCAGCTGAGTGTTCTGACCACTGGGTTAAAAGTTATAAGATGCACACCACCACCACTAGCCAGATTTTAAGTGGGACCTGATCCAGTAGGCAGCCTCAGAGCACGCTTGCCAGATCAGGCCTCATATGCAAGATAAGCATCCAGATGCCTAGAGAGAGGCAGCAGGGCACATGACCAGAGGCTGAAGTTAAGGCGCCTACAAGGTTCAGCAGGAGTTTTGTGGATCACCATGAAGCCTAAAACTGGGACTTAGGCACTTAATTATCTTTGTGGATCAGGCCCAAATGCATATGTTGGCAATAAGTAGCTTGGAGTTTCTACTCATTTCTTGTTCCTGGGTGTGTTCTTAGTTCCTGTAAGCAGTACTGGGTTTACCATGGTGCCAGGCCCAGAGTCAGAAGCGGCCCCAGCCAGCCTGATCCCCCAGACGGCTGAGCCAGCCAGGAAAGCTGCCCCCGCTCCTGCTCCACCCCCACCCCGCCTCTTCCCACACCTGTTCCGCCCCCACTCCACCCCTCCCCTGAGCTACGCGTCCTGGGGGACTGCTGCAGGGGTCAGTCCCGCCCTGCACTCACCCGGCGACGGGAAGTGGAGCGACCCGGCCCAAGCCCGCTCCGCCAGCTCCCAACCATGCCGCCGGTGAGTGCTGGGGAGCAGTTTCCTCCTTCCCCAAAGTCCAGGAGCCAGGGGATCAGAGTGGAATGGTCTGGGGCTGGTCACTCCACTTCCCGCTGCCCCATGAGTGCAGGGTCAGGCCTGCCCTGCAATCACCGGGCGGCAGGAAGTGGAGCGACCCGGCCCCAACCCGTTCCGCTCCTCCAGCTCGTGCTGGGGGGCAGTTCCCCCCTTCCCCCCAAGCCTGGGGAGGAGATGGAGTGGTGGGGAAGGGGCATGGAATGGGGAAGAGAAGGGGACAGGGGAAGCGGGGGCTGGGGGAAAGAGGCAGTGGGGACGAAGGGGGTGGGGAGGAGATGGGGCAGTGGAGAAGGGACATGGGATGGGGAAGAGAAAGGGATGGGGGAAGCAGGGGGGGAAGGAAGGGGTGGGGTGGGGACGAGATGGAGCAGTGGGGAGGAGATGGAGCGGTGGGGAAGGGGCATGGGATGGGGAAGAGAAGGGGATGGGGGCAGGGGGGAAGCTGGAGCCCAGCATGCGGTGTCCCCTTGGCAGAAGCTGGGGCTCCCCTGTTAAGCAGGCCCATCGAACCCTCACCCTGACAAGCCCCACCTCCCCTGCACCTGTACCACCTCAATGAGCCCCCCCAGACACCCTCCCCACTGAGCCCCAACCACCTGCACCTGGACCCCCACCCAAATGAACCCCACCTCCCCTGCACCTAGACCGCCCCCTGCTGAGCCCCAAACACCTTCACCTGGATCCCCTGCAGAGTCCCATTGCCCCTGCACCTGGAACCCCCCAATGAGCTTCTGTGCATCCAGATCTCCCACTGAGCCACCCGCACCCAGATTGCCCCACAGAGAACTCTCATACCCCCACCTGGATCCCCCCACGCTAAGTCCCTCTGTACGTGGATCCTGCTGCCGGGCTGAGCCTGCTCACCCACACCTGGTGCGTCTGGCACAGGGGGGCAGGGCCCCAGGGTGTATCTGGGGCAGACCTGGCCCTTGCACTGTGTCAGGGTCGAGTGCAGCCTCACTGCTGAGTCCCTGTCCCGGGGTGGGGTGGGGGGAGGCTGCAGGGTAATCTCCCACCTCCATGCAACCAGTGGCCTGTGCTCCCCACTGCCATGTTGGAGCCTCCACATTTATTTAGTGACAAACAAAATTTCCAGAATTTTAAAATATTGTGCACAGAATTTTTAATTTTTTGGTGCACAATTCCCTCAGGAATATGGGGTGCTGTGCAGCTATGATGGTGGGATTCTGAGGAAAGTGGTGAGCAGGTCTATGGATGGGGGGCGCTGGGCAAGCGGTGTTGTGTGCAGGGTGCTGTGCAGTTGTGGTGGGAGGCCAGCAGGGGAGGTCTCTGGGAGGGGTGGGAGCTGGGCATAGAGATCTGTGGTGGAGGTCTCTGGGTGAGTGGGCGCTGGGCATAAGGGTGGGACACTGGGCAGGGGGGCGGTGTGGTGCGGGCCCACCCTCAAGGGGAAGGGGCATGCTGGCAGCACAGGGCTGGGCAGGCCAGTGTGCGTCTGGCAGCTGCAGGTTTGTAAACACTGCCCTCCTGCTGGGCTGTGCAGAGCGGGGCTGCTCCCGCCGCGCTGTGCCTCATTGCCCCCAGCCTGCCCTTCACTCTGGAGACTGACCATCCTGCCCCCCTGCATTTTGCCCCATGGGGGCCCACAAATATGTTTGGCACCAGGCCCACAAAAAGTTAATCCGGCCCTGCCTGTAAGTGAGATGTGGTAGGTACCTGGGCGCCCAATCTTTTTCATAGATTCCAGATACTGGATAAGATCTTGGGTTGCAGTCTTGTTTCCCCACCAATATGGAATTGCAGGCCATAGTTCACGGTGCTTCATTACTTCAGTCACATCCTCATAGGAGATGATAACCTGGTACCCATATGTCCACATGTTCCGTAGCGTTGGAACCACCTGAAAGGAATGACAGTTCTACTGTTAAAATTGACAGGAGCTGAATGACTAGCTCCTGGGCAACGCTAAAAAAAATCAAATGCTAAAACATGAACTTGCTCTAAAATGAAATAGATGCAGGCTCAATTCAGACAATGCTGCTAAACCTGCCAACAAAAAGGGCTGGCACCAGGTGAATTAGAAGCTGCTTCGGGCTGAGAGAGCTCTGTGATGGTAATAATAACTTGAGATCCTTGGGGAATCAGGAAGTCTCCATCTCTTTGGCAGTTCTATTTCGGGCACACATTACAAGTTCTCCTTCCTCCTCTCTAACAGGAAACCAACCACAGTTCCCCTAATGCCTTCCACAAACACACACCAGCTCTAGACAAGGGTGCTAGTAGTACTGCAAGAGTGGGGGGTAGGGTTGGCAAGCAACGAAAACATCTCCCTCCCAGAGCCCTCAAGGAAGCACCCCCTCACCAGACTGACTCTCCTGGACCTGGCAAGGGAGAACCCTAGTCACCAGCCTGACCCTCTTCTTCCCCTCTCTCACAGTCCCCATCATCCCGATCTCCAGTGCCTATGAATCGGAACCAGTTCACCTATCCTTAAGAACAAGATGATTTGCGGGATGCTTCAGGCGATAAGGGATGTAATTTGAAACCTAAAAGTCACATTTACTTAGAGATCGTTTCAATGTATTGGCCCCTCTCTCTGATAGACTAGATGTGATCCATCCATGTTCTTTAAGTAACGTTTACCTAATTTCTTATTCCCAAAGGCTATTTAGCCTGTGTCTGTTTCATGGCTCCACTGCACATGCATCTCAGATTGCTATGCTAAGAACCTTGAATGCTTAGAGAGTGTCAATCTTCTACCTTCGCCCTGATTTGCCAGTGTTTGCAACTTAATCCATTCCTGTTCTTCCCTGAAGCAACTTCAGTGTGGTGGGGCAGGTGGGCAGAGCAAGGAAAACACCTTCCTATCTCCATACTTCTCTCCCCAGCTCTCCACAAAGAAAGGGAATACCTCCCCGCTGCCCCGTCATTGACATGGGAAGGGGGAGAGAATCCATTTGAGGGGGGAGAGGGGGACTAAAGAAATGTGTAATTTTAAAGCAGGTGGAGAACAAATGTCGCACCTGCTCATCCCAATCCTGGCACCACAGTCCAGATTTTTGAAATCTTCCTCTCCAGTAGAACTAAAAGGAGTTTTATACCATTTTACCAGAACTAAGGGCTGGCAACATGTCAGGTTCAGCAGCATAAGTGGTAGAAGCAAGAATCCGGCACTGAAAGCTACAGCACGGTATGATAGCCCCTTCACGATCTTAGTCCCTTTATTATTTTGTATCAAAAATTCCTTTTGTGGTGAGGGCAGTTTAATTCATCCCACTCTGGCTGACCATTCTGAATACAAGTAATCTATTCCATTACCTTCTCTAATATTGGTTATGTTAATCCAGACTTTATGTCAAAGAGTGCTGTGAGGAAACAATAAACCAGTGTCACTCACGTCTTCAGTTGAGGCCTTGAATATTCAGAATCCGATAATTTCCCCCAGAATTGTTCTATTTTAACTCTGCTGCACAAACCTCTTTGAAATGGTCATCTTGGATGGTTACCACTACATACGGTAACTTCAAAGACTTAATTCAAATAGTAAACAGGGTCATCATTAACCTGTAACCCTCCAGTCTCCAGAGAAATCTGACTGTTCATATGCCTCTTTGAAATGTTAATTGTTTAACTGCTCAAAGCTCTTGTACCTTGTAGCTGGTTTAAAAAAACCTTGAAAATTGTAACTCTTAGAATTTAATCATTAAATAATCTCTGATTATTAAATCAAGCCCTTTCTGGAGGGCTGGTGGGTTCAAAGCAATGGTAGTAGGAGGGCAAGCCTCTCTCACCTCTAGGTTGGCAGGTCGAATCCAGCCTAAGTTCAATAGAGAAAGTCATTACCACCTGCTGGCTGTTGTGTGAAGTCAGTAGGTGGTCCCAGTCCAGTCCCTAGTGGAGAAGCCCACATCACAAAAAGCACTAGCACTAATTAGTGCCTTGTTGGCAGTTGTAGCAGAGAGGTCCAGGATCAAAAAGACAGACCAGACTACTGTCTCATTCCCTAACTACTGTCCCTCTGGAACACAGCTGACATACATTGGTGGAGCAGTGTGAGGAAGCCTGTACTGGTGCTGCTGCCATTATGTATCAATTCTATCAGAGAACTTTAGGGCCAGAGTTGTCAGGAGAGCACTAGCACTAAAAGTACACTAAAAAACCATCTCCACAGACATTCCCAGTACTACCTTAGAAGTGCATTTAACAGCATCACTCTGACTAGGCTCGCTAGGGGAGTGAATTGTTTTGAATGCCATCAGTGGAACCAGGTGTGAATCAATCTATCAGGTGCCAAGATAATTCACAGGTGCAATTACAAAGTTCACCTAATTACCAAACATCTTATGTACCCTTTACTGGACTGCAGAACAAGAGAATTTACATGGGGCCATTTTAGGCATGAAGGGAGGGGAGAGGAAAAGGAGAAGTGTATATTTTAAAATCTGTATTTATATACTATATGGCCTTGTCCACATTAGCGAACTTTTAGCCATAGCAAAATGCAGCTCTGCTAGTGGTAGCAATGGTGGAGAATTACAGGTATAACGTTTGCTAGTATAGATGCAGTCTATTTTCCATTTTGCAAAAAATTCTAGTGAACTGAAATAGGAGGAAACCAAAAAAGAGTCCTCCAGAAATTTATCTAACCTACAGAAAGTAACAGAGAATGATACACTCTTTATAGTGTTTCTAAGCCATCCTATCGAATGTAAGGGTATGTCTACACTGCCCATGTTACAGCGCGGCCGCAGCAGCACTGTGACATGGGCAGTGTAGTCACGTTTTATCGCCAGCTCTCCCGGTGATAAAAAATAACCACCCCGAATGAGAGGTGGTAGTTTTAATCGCCAGGAGCGCAGCTCCCGGCGATAAAGCGCTGTCTATACTGACGTTTTTCAGCGCTAAAACTTTTGTCGCTCACGGGGGTGTTTTTTCACACCCCTGAATGACTCAAGTTTTAGCGCTGAAAGTGGCAGAGTATACACAGCCTTAAGAGCTTTCTGTGCCTGCTATGAAATCTAATAGTGTCTTAAAAATTAAAAAGGTTAAATTCTATTAGGGTTTTAAATTAATATCTAGAGAATCTCATTTAATTTCTGCGGCCCTGATTGTGAGCTCCTTCCTCATGGTGGTAAATAGTTACTCATACAAATAATCCCATTGCTTTCAATGGAATTGTAAGAGATATTGCAACCCCATGCAATATCTATGTGTGATTGTATTTTACTCCATGGGGGAGGGTTACCACAGCTCCTTTAGGAACTAAAAGCAGCAGGGGGTGATTACCCTGAGAATTTTAAACAACTCTAGAGAAGCACCACCCCAAGGAGTGTTTGCATGTGCTGGTTTAAAATGGGTTTTCCCGAGACTCAAATAAAGAAAGGGCTTTTGGTATAAAAAGCTCAGCTTGAACTGACACAGGTCACACAGGGCCTTCATTTTTATTCAGCAAACGAACAGAGCCTTCTGTCCACTGGGAGCCCCAACCCTTGTGCAAGGGTGGGAAACACTTTGGCTTACCAGGGTCCTGTAAGACTGATGGATGGTGATCTCTGATAAGCTTTTAGCACGCATACAGGAACTGTATGTTCTCTCTCTAGTGCTTTTAGCTCAAGAATAAATGTATTTTGCTTTCAGAGTGGTAGCGTGGTAGCCACAAGTACTCCTTGTATTTTGCTTTGTGAAGGCTGGTTAATACTGGTATGTACTGATATAGCTAGGGCAGCAGTTCTCAACGCGCAGCCCGTGGGCCGCATGCAGCCGAGGCCCAGCTCTGTGCTAGAGGCCGCAGGGGTCTGGAGCTACTGGGACTGCCCTGCCCTGCACGGCGAGGTCCGGAGCCACCCGGCGCAGCGGGGTCCGGAGCCGCTGAGGCTGTACTGCCCTGCCTTGCCCTACCCTGCCTCGCACTGCAGGGTCCAGAGCTGACCTGTCCCAGGCGGCGGAGTCCGGGGCCGCTGGGGCTGACCTGTCCCAGGTGGTGGGGTCCAGGGCTGCCAGGGTTCTGCTGCCTTGCCGCACAGCGGCGTCTGTAGCTGCCCTGCCACCCAGCCCTGCAGTGGGGTCCACTCCTGGCCCCACTCTGCGGAGGGGGCTCTGGGCAGGAACTGGGCATAGGGGTCTTGGGGGGAGGGAGGGGTGCGCAGTGGTTCTCAACCTGCAGCCCAGGTAACACGTTGTGGGCCACATATGTGGCCCACAATGATAAGTAGGTTGAGAACCACCGAGCTAGGGTGACCACCTTTTTAAAAGGCAGAAGTGGGACACATGCAGAAGCCCTACCCCCTCAGTGGCCCCACTGCTGTCCCTCCTCTTCCCCTGAGCCCCTTTCCCCCAACCTGCTCCTCCTCTTCCCCCCAAGACCTTGCTCCCTGGCCAGACCAGAAGCCAGAGCCAGGCCATGGTAAGAGCCACCCAGGGAGCCTGGGCTTCTGAGAGGAGCCCCGGACCCTCCAGCTGCCCTGGGCAGTGGGCCTGGGGGCCTGAGAGCAGCCCCCTCCACGGCACGCTGCCCAGGGCAGAGGGAAGGTCCAGACCCCAGGATAGGGGACAGAAGCCTGAGCCCACCCAAGCCCCGCCACCCTGGGGGAGGCGGAGGGGAAGCCAAAGCCCCACCTCCCCAGGCCAGGGGGACAAAGCCCAAAGGCTTCATCCCCAGGCAGGGGGCCTGTAATCTGAGCCCTGCCACCCAGGCCTAAAGCCCTCGGGCTTGGGCCCCAGCAAGTCTAAGCCAGCCCTGGCGACCCCATTAAAACAGAGTCATGACCCACTTTGGGGTCCTGAACCCACAGTTTGAGAACCGCTGTTCTAGTCCTTAATCAAGTAAAACTTCTAACACTATCAGCGCCTCCACTCACAGATATTAACATGTGCTTAATAACTGTACATTTCATACTTAAATATCTGAACCATCTTATCCAGGGCTACACATTTCATACACTTTGGCTCAGGGACTACATTTTCTGAATAGTGCTGAGCACACAGATGGTGCCCAGTGAATAATACATATAATGACAATAATCATCGACTTTATGGACTCTGTAGATACAATTTCTGTTCTTTGTTCTGGTATTGGCCTAGATACAGCTGAAACCCTAAGAATTTGAGGCATAAACACATCTGATACTTATATGACACTTTCTGATTCCTTCCTTTTCTCAAACTCAGAACCAAAAATGACAACAAAATGGTTGTCAGTTAAAATGTAAAATTGCACAGCAGCCAGGGCCGGTGCAAGGATATTTTGCGCCCTAGGCGAAACTTCCACCTTGCACCCCTCTTCTCCCCCTCCCCCCGGAGCATGGCTTATTATAAACTTTCAAAAATGAATACTGCATAATGTGGCATTGTTCATTAGAATTAATACAAGGGGGTCAAAGGAGATGATCACAACGGTCCCTTCTGGCCCAGGGGAACCTATGAGCAAGGAGGAGGCTGAGAATGCCCCCAGCTCGCAGGGTCTCTAAACTTTCCCAGGCTCTGAGTACTTCGCCCTCCGGGGGGATCCCAGGGGCCAGGAGGGCAGAGCCAGGCTCTCCCAGGGAGCAGGTGAGGATCTCCATGGAGATCAGGGCCGGCTCCCTGCATTGGCACAGTGACACCGGGGCGGGGGGGGTCGGTGTTTGGAAGTGGCACCTGCGCCAGCCCTTTCCCCTCCATCGTGCTGCGGGGTTTAGTTTCACTTTCCCTCGCCCTAGGAGGCACGGCGCGTTGGAGGGCAAAGCTCACCTGAGCTCAGGACCACGTCCTGCCTCCCCCAACGGCTCCGTCCCTCGGCCGCGCTAGTCACCGCGCCCGGCCGGCTGTCTGCTCCTTGCTCTGCCGCAGGCTCCCACTGACCGTCCTGCGCGGCACCCCTTGCTGCGGGGGCGGGTTTGTTATGGAAGCCTCACTCCCCGCCCTGCCCCGCTCAGCTGACTCCCGTGATGTTAGACACCGCTTTTTGGCACCCCCAAATCTTGGCGCCCTAGGCGGCCGCCTAGTTGGCCTAGTGGTTACACCAGCCCTGATAGCAGCCATTGCTCTCCAGCCCAGCAAGTGGCAGAACCTGACACCCCTTGGGAGTTAAATGATCTCCATTCATCTGATTCTCATTCTCCATCCTTCCTGATCTCTATGCTGCTTTTCATGCTGTCAACTATGACATCCGTCCCAACTTCCTGGGACTGATTGCTGGAGTCTCAGAGAACTGGCCACCTTGGTTTTGTTCCGATTTATCAGAGTCCTCTTTTTTTTGCAGCATGCAGCAGAGCGAGAGGCTGGTCTGCTGGATAGGGAACTAGCCCTGAGGGACCTGGGATCTACTCCCCCGCCCACCATGGACTTCCTGTCTGACCTCAGGCCAGTACCGTACGGACAGAATTTCAAAACCTTTTAGGGACCCAAAGATGCAGCTTGGCATCTAGTGGGGTTTACAAAGCACCAAACTTCTAGGCACTTTTGAAAATCCCACTAGGTGACTAAATACCTTTGAAAATCTGGCCTTTGGTCTGTGTGTGCCTCATGGCCCCATCTGTACAATGGGGATAACAGCACTGCTCTACCTCACGGAGGGGCTGTGAGGAGAAATAGTTTAGACCTTGTGAGGCACTCAGACACTACGGTGACGGGACCACATAAGTACCACAGGTAAAGTGGGAACCTCTCTATATCACTGCTAGCCCTTCCCTTGGTTTTGGCCCCTTCTTTTCACCTATGCCCCCAAATCTCCCCCTTGGCTCAGAGGGCTTGGCTGTATTTTTTCTGAGTCCCCTATGTTCTCTCTAAAACAACACACACACACACACACACACACACACACACACACACACACACACTCCTGTTTTACAGGCTAGACTTCCAGATACTTAATTTAATCACCAGTCCTTTCTTATCTTAATCACCCTGCCTCTGTTTGTAAACAAAATACTGACTCCCTGCCCCAGGGACACCTCTCCTCCACAGAACTTACATTTCACACTATGCTGTGCTGTAGTTAAGAGCTCCACCTAGAAGCTCCCACACCTTCTGTACAAAACTTGGGGGTGCTCCCGCCCCCCTCTGCCGCCCTCAAATGGTGCCCCTGGTCTGAGCATGCTTACCAGATGGAGCCCTGGATTGTGGATCATCCTGGGGTTTAGGCAGGAGACAGGCATCCGGACACCACTAATTCTTGCCTCAGTTTCCCCTTCTTGGGCTTTTCAGTAACTGTCCCCCCAGCTCTCATGCAAGTCAAATAAACACCCCTTCTTGGGTTCTGGTTTATTAAGACAGCACATTTAAATGTCAAATTAAATCAAAACAAGTCTTTCCCCAACTCTGTAGTTTCTTCAGTGCCTTGCTGGACTCAACAGTATTTCCCCCCAAACCCAGGTCCTGCTGCCCAGCATCAGAGCCGGCTCTGGCTTTTTGGCCGCCCCAAGCAAAAAAAAAAAACAAAAACCGGGGCGGCCAGAACAGCAAAGGAAAAAAAAAAAAATCTGCGGCGCGGCCGGAGCCAGGGTGCAGGGGGACTCCCTGCGCTGCAGATGTGCCCCGGCTAGCGGCGGGAGGGACAGGGAGGGGGAGGGGAGAGAGAAGGGGGGCGGCCAGGGCTTCAGCGGGGCACTGCCGGGGCCGCCTGCCGGGAGGGCTCCGTGTTGCTCTGGTCGGCTGGGAAGGAAGGACGCGGACTGCTCTGCCGGGCTTGCTGCCGGGCTTGCTGTCCTCCGCGCCGCCGCCCCCCACAGGGCAGCCAGAGCGGAACAACAACAAAACAAAACAAAAAAAGAAAAGAAAAAGCGGCCATGCCGCCCTAGGATTGGGTGGAAGCTGCCGCCCCAAGCACCAGCTTGCTTTGCTGGTGCCTGGAGCCAGCCCTGCCCAGCATATCCTCAAAAGCCTCTTCCGCTTAAGGCTTCTACCCTCACGCCAGGTAGCTTCAGTCAGGTCTTTCCATCTGGATGATATGGAAAGGCCCTTCCCAGTCCTCTCTGGCCATGGGTCAGAAGCCTCCCCACCGTTTCTCTCTTAAGTGACCCTTGTATCAAGGCTGCAAGCCACAGCTCTCTCTCAGCTTGCCCTTCAACTCTGGGCTTCTTTAGAGTATTCCCCTGGTCTTCCCCTCTCTGACAGAGCAGGCTCATTCTTATAGGAAGCCCTGCTCCTGGGATACCATCATGTGATGCCTGGTCACCTGACCCAATCACAAGCCCAAGTCCAAACCCATTACTTGGGATTGGATGACACAGCACAGATGGAGTTGAGTCAGTTCCCTTAGAGGGCCACTCCACGCTATGACATCACTTATGTGATAACTCTCTAATAACTGACTCCCACTTATGTTGTTTATAATAGAACAGGTGCGTGTTTCCATAGCTTTAAATAACATAATGATAACGTAAAGCATATAGCAAATCAAAGAACTACTGTATCATTCTAAAAGAAATTATGTCTGCACTTACATCTTTTGGACACAGTTTAGAATGAAAAATCTTTTTTATGCAGGAGATAAGATGATGATGAAGTTCCTTGGTCAATCCAACAAAATTCCTGCAGGCAAGGATAACGACCTCCTGAGGATGGGCCTGCAACCACTTTAAAATTTCCCACAGAATATCCTACAAAAGTAAAGTCAAATCAACTTAGAATAGCCTGTCTGATGGTAAGGGAGAATTAAATAAATCATAAACTAATGATTTATGATAGGCCAGACCCTCAGCTGGTGCAAATCAGCATAGCTTTATCATGAATGACAATATGGGACATTCTGCAGGAAGTTTCATAGTGGCTGGAAAGCCATCCTTTGGATTTTAATTCAGTGGAGCTATGCTGATTTCACCACCTGTGGCTCTCCACCTTATATACCAATGTATATAAGGTATATAGTGGCTTTGCATCTTCAGTGTCTTTCATCCGAGGATCTCAAAGGTGGAAAGTAGAATCCCCATTTTTCTGGACTAGTTCAAGGTCAAAGAGTGAGTCAGTGGTAAAATCAGGGATAGAACCCAGGTCTCCTGACTCCCATGGTCTTGACAGGCCTTTATTATCCCATTAGTTGCTGACACTTACATCTCATGGAAGTCATATGCAACTAACAGCATGGCCAGGCCCTATGCATGCCAGTACAGGAATACCCCAATCAACATGTGACATTTTAAGACCAAAAGACTGAGTCATGATCTTTTCATTAAATACATTTTCCTTGAAAAATATTGTACCTGTATTACACTTTAAATCCCATCTTATTTTTCTGTCACTTATTCCTCAAAGCGGTCACTTTGTGCCCACATCACAGAATGATGGGCTGGCTCAAGATGAGATACTGGGACCATCACAAAACACACCCTGGAAAATGGCAATCATTTGTTTGCAGAGAATTCCAACTCACAGGTGGCTGCATGGAGGTTAAGCCTCGTTGACAACTGTAGAAATTAATTTCAGTTCCGACAATCAACTCTGCAGTATATTTAATTCCTTATTTTGAAATTCCCATGTTACTGAAGAAAGAATAACCTGTTCAGAAAATCTTGGGGTCAGTGTTCCCCACCCAAAGCAGTTCTTACTCAGAAGTAGTTGTTGGTTCTTTTAAAAAAAAAAAATTAAGCAGCACTCCTTCCTGAATGCTCCAGATTTAAGAACAGTACCTCTACTACAGCCGTTGTGTATACCATGTGCACAAAGTACAAATTCACAGAAGAGTCATTAGGCTTGTGAGCAATCCTAAAATCCAAATATCTAATCCCGGCATCCAGTTGTTCTGACACATTTAGTACCTGAATGGTTAAAAACAACAAAAGAATCCTAAATTTTTGCAAGGGACATGTGTTCCTTTATTTTAAGAAATCTAAAGAAGCTTATAAAATTGCCCAGTCTTATTTATCATATTTTTAGGATTACCAAATCTATTACATATTTCACCTCTAAAATGATGCTGAAAGGTTTGTGTGTGGTGCTGACAGTTTGCTCTGAAATGACAGAAACATCTGACATGAAGGGTTTTTATTTCCTTATGAAGTGGACACTAAACACAGCTTAGTTTAAGATCTTTTAAAAAGGACTTTAAATTGTCTACATAATAAAAGCTTAGGAGCCAACCCAAGTTCAACCCCTACACATGAGCAGTTCTGATTCATACTGAGTTCTGAGTTCAATAATACGCCTATTGAAGTCATCTGGACTGCTTGTATGAGAAAAGGTTGCAGGATCAGCAACTTAAAATGTCTGCATTCATTTTCCTCAGATCAAAGACTTTACAGAGATTTTCTTTAGGGAGCTCCCTGATCGTGTTCCCTCAACAGAAATAATAATCCCATGGATACTGGGTTTTTATTTTATGTATTTATTTATAATATTAAAGTCTTTAAGAAGGCTGAATCAGTTTCTGAATTCCTACAAACGGAGGCCTCATCTACTCTTTCCCATAGCCTTGTTCTAATCACTCTGCTAGGACAGTTGGTGAATGTGGCTTTCTGGGGCGAAAGGCCTAAAAAAACACATATATTTTGATCTAGATCAGGGATTGGCATGGGCTGAGGGATCTGCTGGCCACCGCTTCCCGCAGCCCCCATTGGCCTGGAACAGCGAACCGCGGTGAGTGGGAGCTGAAATCGGCCGAACCTGCGGACGCTGCAGGTAAACAAACCGTCCCAGCCCGCCAGCAGAGGTGCCAAAGGTTGCCGATCCCTGATCTAGATAGAGGCCTTACCTATAATAAAAGTTGTACCTATCTAAGGCCTTGGCTACACTTGGGGATTCACAGCGCTGCCACGGCAGCGCTGTGAAGCGCGAGTGTAGTTGCGCCGCCAGCGCTGCGAGAGCTCTCTCTCTGAGGGGAGTAGTTTGCAGCGCTGCGAGGGAGCGTGCAGCACTGCAGGCGCTGATTACACTGGCGCTTTACAGCGCTGCACTCATTGCGCTCGGGAGGGGGCATTTTCACACCCCTGAGCGCAGCAAGTTGCAACGCTGTACAGCGCCAGTGTAGCCAAGGCCTAACTAAGCAGTCATGGGATAAGAGGGAAGGTCTTCTCATGGATCAGTAAATGGTAAAAAGGCAGAAAACAAAGGCTAGGAATACATGGGTCATTTTTCAGAACAGGGAGATGTAAATAGTGGTGTCCCGCAGGGGTCTGTGCTGGGACCAGTGCTATTCAACATATTCCTAAATGATCTTGAAAAACAGGTAAACAGGGAGGTGGCAAAATTTGAAGATGGTACCAAATTATTCAAGATAGTTAAGTCCAGAGTGGACTGCAAAGAGTTACAAAGGGATCTCACAAAACTCGGTGACTGGGCAATAAAATGGCAGATGAAATTCAATGTTGATCAATGCAAAGTAATGTACATTGGAAAACATAATCCCAACTATACAACATAATGGGGCATAAATTAGCTGTTCCCTCTCAAGAAAGAGATCTCGGAGTCATTGTGGATAGTTCTCTGAAAACATCTGCCCAATGTGCAGCCCCAGTCAAAAAGCTAACGGAATATTAGGAACCATTAGAAAAGGGATAGCTAATAAGAAGAAAATATCATAATGCCACTATATAAATCCCTTGTATGCCCACACACTGAATACTGCATGCCATTCCGGTTGCCCCATCTCAAAAAAGATATATTAAAATTGGAAAAGGTACAGAGAAGGGCAACAAAAATGGTTAGGGGTGTGGAACAGCATATGAGGAGAGATTGAAAAGACTGGGACTATTCAGCTTGGAAAAGAGACAACTAAGAGGGAATATGATATAAGTCTATAAAATTATTACTGGTGTGGAGAAAGTGAATAAGGAAGTGTTATTTACTCCTTCACATAATGCAAGAACCAGGAGTTACACGATGAAATTAACAGGCAGCAGGTTTAAAACAAACAAAAGGAAGTACTTCTTCACACAACATACAGTCAACCTGTGGAACTCATTGCCAGGGGATGTTGTGAAAAGTATAACTGGGTTTAAAAAAGAATTAGATAAATTCATGGAGGATAGGTCCATCAGTGGCTATTAGTCAAGACTGTCAGAACCTGTGGACCTCAGTGCTAGGGGATGTTGTGCAGGCCAAAACTATAACGTGGTTCTAAAAAGAACTAGATAAGTTCCTGGAGGATAAGTCTATCAATAGCTATTAGGCAAGATGGTCAGGGATGCAACCATATGCTCTGATTGCCAGAAGCTGTGATTGGATTACAGGGATGGATCACTTGGTGATTGCCTGTTCTGTTCATTCCTTCTGAAGCACCTGGCATTGGCCACTGTTGGAAGATAGGATACTGGGCTAGATGGGCCATTGTTCTGACACAGTATGGTCATTCTTACATTCTTAACTAATTGAGATTAAAAAGCAATATGTGGGGGTTTTTAGTTAACAGTGTCCCTTTAACTATTGTCTTTATTTATGAATCCTCTATCCCTAAAATATCAGCCTCTTCCACCAAAAATATCTTCCCCATAAACAGAAACTTGGTACGTACACCATGTTTTTGTCTTACTTCTCTACCTATGGTATTTAGAATTTGCCCAAAAATGTTATTCACATATCTAGGCACCAATGTATTCCTTAATTGAATTGAAAAAAGTATGAACATTCAATACTATGTAACAAACTTCAAACAAGACTATTAATTCAGGTTTGAGAACGTTAGATAATTGGTTACCTGTGTTATAGACCACTTCATAATAATAGGATGTATGATCCAAGGCATACATTTATCTATCACCTGCAACAGCTTTGATTCATTGACACTTATATCAGAGTTTTTATCCAAACAGTAAGTCATAGTGTCATGGCTCCCTGTAGAATAAAAACAAAGGTTAAGTTTATTTCAATCATTTGTTAGTACCTCAAATACGATTTTCCTTTGTATTACACAATAGAAAATAATATCACTTATGCACACCTAGCCTTCTAATTCCCAACCTACCCCCAAAACATAAGTGTGTATTGGCAAAAGACATATGTCTTCACTGCAAAACAGATGTGTTTTTACACCAAGATAGCTAATTTGAGATCACTATCTCAATGTACAATCCTAATGGAGAAAAGGCACTGTCATTTTTGTCTTGAAGTAGCTAGTCAAGGCAAACCCTATTACCAAAATAGTTAAATCAGTGCAACTCCTAGTGTGGACTTAGTCATGCGGTGTTAGTACAAGTTAATAGATTTCAAGGCCAGAAGGGACCATTGTGATCATCTAGTCTGATCCCCTGTCTAACACAGGCCATCGAATTTCCCTAAAATAATTCCTAGAGCAGATCTTTTAGAAAAACATCCTATCCTGATTTAAAAATTGTCAGTGATGTAGAATCAAACACCACCCTGGGTAAATTTTTCCAGTGGTGAATGACTCTCACAGTTAAAAATTTATGCCTTATTTCCAGTCTGAGTTTGTCTAGCTTCAACTTCCAGCCAATGGACTGTATTATACCTTTTTCTGCTCCATTGACAAGCCCATTATTAAATATTTATTCCCCATGTAGATACTTACGGACTGTAATCAAGTCACCCCTTAACCTTCTTACACCATCACTGGCAAACCAGCATCAATACAAAATATACTGAAATTTCTTCACCTACCATGAAGTATAACCACCTCTCTGGTAAAAAGTTGCAATTCTTAAACTGTTGTGTAATGTTGCTGAGTGCAGTTAATGGCATCAGTGAAGCATACTATATCCAAATGAAATGCAGAAGGACTGTATTGCCAACTCTCATCATGAGTCTCATGATATTTGATGTTTTTCTTAAAGTTTCAGCTCCTGGAGTTCCGTGATTATTTGAGAATTTTAACTTTTGTTTACAAAAAAAATGTTTAGCCATCATGGTCATGGAGAAAAACTTGAAAAACGTGACCCTTAAAGCTCAAAAACCGAAAGGCTAATAAAAATATCCCAATTTTATTATTTTGTAAATCTCATGATTTGGGGGCCTGATTCATGATTTCTAAATGCTGGGGATTGGCAATACTGGGAGAATGTGTCAAGGTTACAGGGCTCGCTGAACCTGTCCCCCCTTAATGGTCTCTGTGAGAGCAGCCCTTCAGGAGTCTGGCTTTATGCGTTTACCTCTCTTGGGGTGGAATTCCACCATTCTTCCAGTCTTACTGAGCTTTGGGATATAGCACCCTGCATATCAGCGTTGCTTTCCCAGAAAGTCTGAGTGGGTTCGTCACCTGCTCAGATGAACTTTGAGCATCTGTGACCAGTGCCATGCAGTGATCAGACAGCTTTTTTAAAACCAATGTATTGTTTATGTTAACAGTGGGAACAAAAGATTTAAAGAAAAGGGATTTGAAAACAAACAGACTACAGCATGTCTATCTTACCTAATGGCTGTCCATCCCCAAGGGTAACCTAGGAAGGGTATTGTGTGGCTCAGACACCCCCAGCAGGGTATTGTGTGACTCAGTCTGGTTCTCCCAAACAACTTCCCTCTTCCCAAAAGACAGAGAGCATTCTTTTTAAACCTGCCACAATTCTTTTGAGCTCCTGTGTTCACAGGCCTTTTCCTGTCTTGCCTCAAGCCAGTTTTGCAGGTTAGCTGGAGAGGAGACAAAATCTTCAAAGCTAATAGCTCTGGCATTGTCCCGTAACAGCCCGCCAGTATTTGCTGAGAGGCAGCTTGTCTTGAGTCTTTTTTTGCCTTCCTGCATATTTTTTCAAACTATTGCCTGTCGGGCTAAACCAATATAGTGATATAAAATACATCCTAATAAGGGAAGCAGTGTGGCCTAGTGGATAGAGCACTGTACTGGGACTCAGGAAAGCTGGATTCTATTCCCAGCTCTGCCACTGGCCTGCTGGGTGAGTTTGGGCAAGTCATCTCACCTGCCTCAGTTTCTCCATCTGTAAAACAGGGATGATACTGACCTCCTTTGAAATCTACTGAAAAGTGTTATATAATAGCTACTTATTATTACTGGAACAAACTAATAAATTAAAGAGTAATAAGTCACCAGGACCAGGTGGTATTCACCCAAGAGTTCTGAAGGAATTCAAATATGAAATTGCAGAACTACTAACTATGGTGTGTAAGCTATCACTTAAATGACTGGAGGATAGCTAATGTGACACCAATTTTTAAAAAAGTCTACAGAGGTGATCCCGGCAATTACAGGCCAGTAAGCCTAACTTCAGTACAAGGCAAATTGGTTGAAACTATAAAAAAGAATTATCAGACACTTAGATGAACACAATATATTGGGGAAGAGTCAACACGGCTTTTGTAAAGGGAAATCATGCTTCACCAATCTACTAGAATTCTTTGAGGAGGTCAACAAACATGTGGACAAGGGTGATCCAATGGATATAGTGCATTTGGACTTAGAATCATAGAACCATAGGGTTAGAAGGGACTGCAATGGTCATCTTGTCTAACCGCCGCCAAGATGCAGGATTTGTTGTGTCCAAGACAGATGACCATCCAGTCTCCTTTTGAAAACCTCCTGTGAAGGAGCTTCCACAACCTCCCTAGGCAGTCTGTTCCATTGTCCTACTGTTCTTACAGTTAGGAAGTTTTTCCTGAGATTTAATCTAAATCTGCTATGCTGTAGTTTGAACCCCTTGCCTCTTGTCCTGCCCTTTGTGGATCTGTACTGGCACAAGTGCTGCTCAACAAATTCATAAATTATCTGGAAAAAGGGATGAGGTGGCAAGTTGTAGATGATACAAACTACTCAAGATAGTTAAGTCCAAAGCAGACTGCAAAGATCAAAGGGATCTCACAAAACTGGGTGACTGGGCAATAAAATAGCAGATGAAATTAAATGTTGATAAATGCAAAGTAATGTATACTGGAAAACATAATCCCAACTATACATACAAAATGATGGGATCTAAATTAATTGTTCCCACTCAAAAAAGGTCTTGGAGTTATCGTGAATAGTTCTCTGAAAACATCCCCTCAATGTGCAGTGGCAGTAAAAAAAAGCTTAAGAAAGGGATAGATAATAAGACAGAAAATATCATAATGGTACTGTATAAATCCATCATACACCCACACCTTGAATACTGTGTGCAGTTCTGGTCTTCCCATCTCAAAAAAGAGATTAGAATTGGAAAAGATACAGAAAAGGGCAACAAAAATGATTAGGGATCTGGAACAGCTTCCATATGAGGAGAGATTAAAAAGACTGGGACTATTCAGCTTGGAAAAGAGGCGACTAAGAGGGGATATGATAGAGATCTATAAAATCATGAATGGTATGGAGAAAGTGAATAAGGAAGTATCATTTACTCCTTCACATAATACAAGAACCAGGGGTCACCCAATGAAATTAATAGGCAGCAGGTATAAAACAAACTAAAGGAAGTACTTCTTCACACAACATAGAGTCAACCTGTGGAACTCATTGCCAGGGGATGTTGTGAAAAGTATAACTGGGTTCAAAAAAGAATTAGATAAATTCATGGAGGATAGGTCCATCAGTAGCTATTAGTCAGGACTGTCAGGGATGCAATCCCATGCCCTGGGTGTCCCTACACCTCTGACTGCCAGAGGCTGGGCCTGGACAACCGGGGATGGATCACTTGATGATTGCCTGTTCTGTTTATTCCTTTTGAAGCCTCTGCCATTGGCCACTATCAGAAGACACGATACTGGGCTAAATGGACCATTGGTCTGACCCAGTATGGCCATTCTTACGTAATCAGACTAATAAATCTGTCCCAGAGAGTAATCCCTCCCACCGTAATTCACCAGCACAGCAGGACTACCTTGGTGACTCTTATAAAAAGAGTTGTGCAATCATTGATAATCATAAGTGATCAGGATCTTGGTTTACATCTGATCCAACAGATAACACCTTCAGTTACTCCCACTCAATCTATTTAGACTATTAGCTCCTTGGAAAATAAATGGTATTTTCTTCTATCACACAAGCGCTGACCACTCTGTTGATACTCCAAGGATCTGATGCTTAAATGTTTTGACAACAAGATCAGTATCTAGAGGAGAAAGTTAATATTTACCTGGAAGGGATAAGTAATGGAGAGGAACATCCCAGAGATTTTCTGGCAGCTGTGACATCCAATCACCATTTTCATGGCACAGATGAATGGACCTTTTCGAAGTGGCTTCCATTAGTTGCAACAGTGTGTTCTCACAGGATGTTCTGAAAAGAGTTATAGTATTTTGTACATTATAAATAGTTTGAGTGATCCGTGCTCCTATTGTATAACTTACATTTGGTCTGCCTGATGAGCTGCAGTCCTAGGGCCTGATGTCAAGCACACTGAAGTCAGTGGAGAGGCTCTCATTAACTTCAGTGAGCTTTGGCTGAGACCCCTATACTCTGGAAAAGGAGACAATTTACTACTAAGCTGGAGGAGGTGTCTTAATGGTCTCTAAAGTTTAAGTTTGGCATCGTTATCCTCCTTGGAACCACATGTTCATAACCCAGCAGGGTCACCTCAGTCTTTCCTTCTGAGGTAAATAATCTAAGCACCATGCAACTTACTGTGTGTGGCCTTTCAGGCAAGGGCACAGGCTTGATATGCTAATTAAAGCTCCCACTTCACTATCCTTAGTCACATTTCTTTCCCCTTCACTATTGTTCTGTACATCAGTCAGCTGGTCCCCTCTTCTCCCAGCGTACCTGCATTTCAGTGGTGCTGTGTGTACTGTATATTGAACAGAGTTGCTATGTAAGCTTAAAATAATATTTTTAAATGCTAAACATTTGCAAGAAATTGGATAGTCTCTCTTTCCCTTTCTATACAGCCAGTGGAAGCTCCTAGGTGTGCAGCACTTCTGAATATCAGGCCACTTATGTAGGTACCGAAATAATGATTATGGGGCCTAACTTTAGGCACCCATTTTTGAAAATCTTTGTTTTGGACTCCACACCACTTTTCATATGGGGGGGAGGGATAGCTCAGTGGTTTGAGCATTGGCCTGCTAAACCCAGGGTTGTGAGTTTAATCCTTGAGGGGGCTATTTAGGGATTTGGGGCAAAAATCTGTCTGGGGCTTGTCCTGCTTTGAGCAGGGGTTGGACTAGATGACCTCCTGAGGTCCCTTCCAACCCTGATATTGTATGATTCATAGGGGTTTCTTGGGCTAGTTTTTTTCCACACACAAGTCACCCCACAGAGTTGGAGTACAGCCTCTGAACTTGAGTCCAGTCTCCAAATGAACCTTATTAGCTAGGTTAACTAATGAAATATGACTGTGCAATTTACATTCAAGATCTTTAGGATGATGCTGTAACATCACCACTCAGTGTTCCTCCCTGACACGTGGCTAAAACTCCGAGGGGCAGCTCCTCAGCTGGGGGAAATTGTCAGAGTTCCATTGAAGTTAACAGAGCTATGACAATTTACATGAGCTAAGGATCTACCCCTTGTGTGGCAATGACTCTCCCTACTGCCAAGGAGGACTTGATGCAGCTCTCTCTCAAGCCTGTGAAAGTCAGGCTTGTGATGGAAACTGAGATTCAGCTGCTATAAATAATGCAATGAAATTTTGATTCTAAAAATAACTACAAATATTGATGATATGTTTTCTCTCTTCCCCCCTTCCTCTGTTGCTTGTCTTCTTAGACCACGATCCTGCATTCCTGCATAAGGGTCTAGCAGTACAGAGTCCCACTGAAGTCAGGGGTACTTTCCACAGGTGCAGGAGTTTGTCAGCCCATGAGCAACACATGGCAGAATCAGGGCCCTCCTCCGTTGTAGGAACTTTGAGGCAGAGATTATGTCTTCCTGTAGATTTTAAGGCCAGAAGGGACATTATAATCTAGTCTGCCCTCCTATATAACACAGACCATAGAATCCAACCCAGTAATTTCTGCACTGAGCCCATATGCTCTGTTTGAGCTAGAGCAGGGGTGGCCAACCTGAGCTTGATAAGGAGCTAGAATTTACCAATGTACATTGCCAAAGAGCCACAGTAATAGTCAGCAGTTCCCCCACCAGCTCCGCTCCCAGTGCCTCCCACCCACCAGCAGCCCCACCGATCAGCGCCTCCCCCCTCTCCCTGCACCTCCTGATCAGCTGTTTCGTGATGTCCAGGAGGCTGGAGAGGGGGGGAGTGGGGCGAGGGCATGGCAGGCTCAGGGGAGGGGGCAGGAAGCATGTCTTTTAGAAAGAGATCCAGTCTTGCTTAAAGACTGGAAAGCAATGGAGAATCCATCACACCACTAGATAAGTTGTTCCAATGGTTAGTTACCCGCACTGATAAAAAATGTCTTATTTCTAGTCTGACAGTAGACAGGCTAGGTGTGGACAGTGCCAAACAATTTGTGGATGTTACCATAATAAAAATAATAAATATTAAACCCAGTGACTAGGTAGTATACAATTGCATAGACATAATGGACAGTTTCATTAATATTTTAATATCTGATTTAACATCTGTAGTATGCATGATACATTTCCAAAAACATAATAAATAATACAAACTTACCAAAATATAATACAGAGTATTATAATTTTAGCTCGTTGCCGTCTAAATTCAATAGGCCAAAAAAGAGGGTGTGGCAATTCACTGGTGTGGGGTAGTTTATGTTGGAAGTATATATTGTATGCTTCGACCTGTGAAATTCCTGATGAAACAATGAAAGTGAGTTCACCATTCCTCTTAGGAACAAACTAATACTGCAGTGATTGGGGAAAATATGTTTACATAAACTAAGTGAACTGCCACTTAAGAATAAATTGTCTCTGGAACATGCAAGCAAAAGCATCCACATCTAGAAACAGTCTAAATAATTGAGAATCCAACTCACAGATTGCTTTTAAAAGACGTATATATTCAAATAATTCCAGGTCTTTGATTTAGTTACACTATACTTTTGTTCTCAAGGGGGAAGGGATTATTTTAGTTTTACTTACTCTTATGAAATCATTTGGTTTTCATTTCAGCTGTTCATTTCTTCAAAAAGATTTCCGCTTTTCTAGCAG
The DNA here is from genome assembly GCF_002925995.2 of Terrapene triunguis. Taxonomy (NCBI): domain Eukaryota; kingdom Metazoa; phylum Chordata; order Testudines; family Emydidae; genus Terrapene; species Terrapene triunguis. The sequence goes on along the minus strand of NW_020664374.1, from coordinate 3,402,036 downwards.
CTAGTCTTCCCCTGTGAAAAGACTGAACTGAATCTCAGAGACTACAGCAGGAAATAAATGCAAACAAGCACAGACGCTACCTGCTATGGGATTGGTCAAAGTCTGCAGCACACTCTCAGATCAAGTGACACCCAGCTTTATGAGAGGAGGAAGAACAGAAGTTCCTCAGGTTCGTGGAGCTAACATGTAAGAATGAGACACTGTATTGCTTCATGATTAATGTACATGCAAGGAATAGGGAAAGGAAGTCTAGCAGCTCACAAAGTAATAATATTTAACAAACTTTTTGCAGCATTTTTACATTTTTACATCTTTACATTTTTAAGATGTAAGGATGAAAAGGACTGTATAAGAGCTAAACTATATTACTTTTTCTATTAATTATTATCACCTTTATCTTCTAACAGCATTTCCATTCTCCATTTCAAGGAGAAGAACTAGATGACCTAGTATTTCTTTTCCCATTTCCAACTTCTACAGTTTCTACATTTAGGATGTAGGTTATCATCATTTATCCAGGTATTTTACAGACATAGGAAGTGAAGGTCCCATGCTCTAAGAGCTTACTATCTAAATAGACAACCTATATACAGATAGTGGGTGAATGGCATGTACTGACAACTAGTTTGATTCACCAGTAAAGTTTAGCAACCACCATGCTAGTTACAAATTTGTTTCTCGCCATTCCTAGAGACACTGCAGTATCAGCTGCATGCAATGGAGTGAATACATTAGCAAGCTCCCCTGTCAGGGTTCCATCCCCTCTCTGAACTTTAGGGTACAGATGTGGGGACCCGCAACGAAGACCCCCAAGCTTATTTCTACCAGCTTAGGTTAAAAGGTATGCTGCCACCACCAAGTGAGTTAAACAAACATTTAGGGAGAGCCACTTGGAGCTCTGCCTTTCCCCAAATATCTCCCAAGCCCCTACACCCCTTTTCCTGGGAAGGCTTGAGAATAATATCCTAACCAATTGGTTACAAAGTGATCAAAGACCCAACCCCTGGGTCTTTGGACAATGGAAAAATCAGTCAGGTTCTTAAAAAAAGGATTTATTAAAAAGAAAAGGTAAATATCATCTCTGTACATTCAGGATGGACAATAACTTTACAGGGTAATCAGATTTAAAGAGCCCAGAGGAACCCCCTCTAGCCTTAGGTTCAAAGTTACAGCAAACAGAGATAAACCCTCTAGCAAAGGAACATTCACAAGTTGAAAAAACAAAGAGAAACTAACACGCCTTGCCTGGCTGTTACTTACAAGTTGAAATATGAAAGACTTGTTCAGAAAGATTTGGAGAACATGGGTTGATATCCGGTCCCACTTAGTCCCAAGAGTGAACAACACCAAAACAAAACAAACAAAAGCCTTCCCCCCCAAGATTTGAAAGTATCTTGTCCCCTTATTGGTCCTTTGGGTCAGGTGTCAGCCAGGTTACCTGAGCTCCTTAACCCTTTACAGGTAAAAGGATTTTGGTGCCTCCGGCCAGGAGGAATTTTATAGTATTGTACACAGGAGAGTTGTTACCCTTCCCTTTATAGTTATGACATCCCCTATTCAAAAAATACATTTAATGTCTAGTCCCCAGATGAAGGAGGTGATCTTAAGGAGTTATTTAGAGCTTTTGTTATTGTAATTTAGAAGCACATTTCTAAAAGTGCCTCTACTTCACTAAAAGAACAGGAGTACTTGTGGCACCTTAGAGACTAACAAATTTATTAGAGCATAAGCTTTCGTGGGCTACAACCCACTTCTTCGGATGCATCCGAAGAAGT
>NW_020664374.1:3381638-3399861 GCF_002925995.2 Terrapene triunguis | reverse complement strand
AATGTTAAAGCGCTACCACAGCAGCGCTTTAACATTATTGCCCCTTTTGCCCTCCCCCCCCCGGGCCGCCAACAGAACCCGGGGGGGGAAGTGGGGGGCATGAGCCAGGCAGCATTGATGGGCTGGCTTGGGGAGGCTGACCCCCCCAGCCCCGCCTCTTCTGCCGAGGCCCCGCCCCTTCCAGGGTCCCAGAGCCAGGCCCCCATATGGTAAGTACTTAATGTTACTATCAGCGGCAGAAAGTGGAAATTAGAAGGGTTGGGGTAGAGTTAAAAAAATAAATGTTTAAAAGCAGTAAAGATACAAGCTACTGTGTGTCACAGTTCTTGGGTTGCTGACGGGCACCTCCTGCTGTCTGAGACTGCAAAACCCATAGCCCCCCACCCCCACCCTCACCCCCCAATCTGCATAAACAGGAGTCTCTGTGATGCAAAATTGAGGCAAACAGTCTAACTGTATTTGAAGGGGATGGGGCTCCTGGCTCCCACTCTCCAAGTCCTTTCAGTACAATCCAAGATTCCCTACCCCTGGAAGGGGTAGAGGATAGTGGTACCGACTGCTTAACAGCTCACCTGAGGTTTGCTGAACCTATCCTGCCTGTCCAGTATATCAGCGTCTGTTGTCTGCTTGTAGGTACAGGGAAGATCAGTGGGTGAGCTTCTCAAGGGCAGTTTCTGTGAAGCCTTCCAGGATCCCCTCTTAGGAGCTGCTGTCTGCTTTCTCCCAGAGCTGCCCAACAACTGTCTGGAACAACCGGCTTTTAAACTGTTATTCCACCCCTGACATGATTGACAGGGCTAGAGAGGCGGGGTCAACCTTGCCCACAGTAGCTCTTTAACCAAATTTGTCACTAGTGGGGGGCTTTATACACCCTGTCACAGTATGACGGAAAGCAGATGAACCCAACAATGGGTAGGGTAGTGCAGAGTCCATCGAGCACAAAAGCAAATGGGAATTTTTTAAAAATAAGATTTGAAACTCAGATATCACTAGGGGAAGAGGAGACAGATGGCAAAGGAGGAGGTGAATGTATAGTGAGCAGAGAGATATGAAGTCAGAGATACAGGGTGAAGTAGAGTCCATGGAGAGTTTTAAAAATCAGGAAGAGAAAGTTAAATTTGATTCAGAGACTTCATAGGAAGGCAAGGTGATGGAGGATGGGTAAGAAGAGAGTTATTTGGCTCTCAGACACAACTGTGATGAGTGCATTAAAACAGACAGCTAGGTTCTTGCATGCTAGATCAAATCTGGCTACAGCTGTCTGGACACTTTCAAATTTAAGAAGTAAAGGGCATGAATTCTCCTCTCTGGAGTGACACTGGTGATGTCAATGAAGATACTCCTATTTAAATTGCTATGAGTAAGATCACAAACTGGCCCTAAGGATTTAGAACAATCATAAAAGAAGGAATAACAGGAAACTAATCAGCAAGTGATTAAGCAATGACAAAGTATTTCAACAGAGCAAGGGTCAAGGTAAGGATGAATTCTGTTAATATTGCAGAGATCATGATAAGCAGATTTACAGATGAGGAAGATGTGGGAGGAAAACAGTCCAGATTCCTGGCTTTGGTTCCAAAAAGTGTCTGAGTTAAAGTGATTAATAGTGGAATTAGAAATACTGGACAAAAAGGAACTCAGGAGGAGTTGGTGACTCTTTGAAGCATTCAATAACAGGAAGTTATGGAGCTGACAAACAAGACAGGGAGCTGTAAGGGGATCAAAGAGTGAGTTGATGGACACAGAGAGATGCTTCATGTCTGTGTATCTGAGTGAAACGTTTCTATTTTGTTAGTTATGTAGGCATCCATCACGGCTCCATAGTTAAAGCTGATTTGAGTTTTGCACTTAGAGCAGGGATTCAACCATTTTATTGTGCGTGAAGAATACACTTTATTTTCCTCCCCGTTGCACCACTTACTCTTTGAATTATGAATGGATTTTTCTGAAATTTTACAAGTAAATCTGTCCGAGTTAAAAGTAATTTAAAAGGGTCCGTTAATAAATTATGCTGCTGTGTGAGACCTTTTTTTGTCCTGAATGATCTTGTCTCAGACACTGTCAAGCTAAGCAAAAAGTGGCAAAGAAGCAACTCTTTAATAGATGTAGTGCAATGGGGAGGTTTTTAAAAGAAATGTTTAGGATTGATGGTCCTTTTTCCATGCTATAAGGCAGGGTTGCTCAAACTTCATTGCATCACGACCCCCTTCTGCCAACGATTATTACTACCCAACCCCGGGAAGGAGGAGACCTCGAAGACCGAGCCCCTCCACCCCAGGCAGGGGGACCAAAGCTGAAGCCCGAGCCCCGCCCCCTCTTGGGAGGGGGCGCAAAGCTGAAGCTTAATGGCTTCATCCCTGTGCAAGTGGAGACTGTAACCTGAGCCCCACTGCCCAAGGCTGAAGCCGTCAGGCTTTGGCTACAGTCCTGGGCAGCGGAGCTCAGACTTTTGACTTCATCCCCAGGCCCCAGCAAGTCTAAAGCCAGCCCTGGCGATCCCATTAAAAAAGGGTCACGACCCACTTTGGGGTCCCAACCCACAGTTTGAGAACTGCTGCTGTAAGGTATGGAAATGCAATATTAAAAAATCCAAACAGTCTTTAACTGTGAATTTCCAGATTTTGCAATGCTTGTGTTAGGTATATGTAATACACTGTACCTCAGAGAACCACCCTGAAACCCCCATATTCACCACTGGCATATAAGTATGACATGTTTTGTACAAAGTATACCTTGTGAGGTATCTTTTTAGAAGTCTTGATCTGTTGAACATTAATATCCTGTTAGATTGTATTTGCTGTCCTTGTATGTGCAGTTATGACATTTTGCAGTGTGTGTTACTGAAATATGTTTGGAGTGGGGAGACGCCCACAGCCAACCTTTTAATTGCAACAAAGGACCAGAACTGGGGAAGGGTGGGCCCAGCCTGGAAGGCAAGTCCCAGCCCATATATTGAAGATCTGTAAGCTGTTTGTGCCATCTGAGACACTGCTTGATTCAAATCCTGCTTCGTTTTTAGAACTTAGACTGTGAATTTATTTTTATTTCTTTAGTAACCAACTTTGATCTCTACGCTTGCGACTTATAATCACTTAAAATCTCTCTGTAGTTAATAAACCTGTTTTATATTTTACCTAAAACAGTGTGTTTTGGTTCAAGTGCTTGGGAAATCTCAGCTCAGTTTACAAAGGCTGGTGCGTTGTCCTCTCCATACTGAGGGAGTGGTGAACGTACACTGGTCATGCTTCTGTATAGTTCTGGGATGCAAGGCTGGGGAGCTGGGGGGAACTAGCTGGAGTCTCCCTATTGATGGTTCATGAGTTGCTGGGAGATCATTCATGTAACTCAGTTGGGTGTATCCCTGCCTGTGGATGTCTATGCAAATGCAGTGCCTGCCAGAGGATTGCAATTTGACAACAGCATCACAGTGTGAGAGGGATACCCCAGGTTGGTGGGACAAAGGGCTCAGTGGTCCCACAGTCCTGGTTGCACCCCAGGTACCCCATCACAGTGGCACAGCGAGCAGGGTGAAATGCACAGCTTGTTGATCTGAGTGAGATTTCTTCTTCATATCGTGGTGTAGAGATTTTAAGTGAGACTTTAAGTGTGGTGGCTGAGAACAGTCAAAGAGAAAGTTACCAGTTTGTTATTTTCTGTTTGCTTATTTCGGGAAAGGAAAGTAGGAACAGAAAAAGTGGAAAGATGGGTGAGAGTGATGGAATTGCAAAACTAGAGATGTACAGACTGCAGGTGGCAGAAAAAGAGAAACAACATCAGCGAATCTTGGAGTTAAAGGACCTGGAGATAAAAGAGAAAGAGAAAACTGATGAGTTAGCGCATCAGTGAATCCTAGAACTGCAAGCCTAAGCAGCTGAGCATAGTTTGTTTGTCTGGGGACAAATGAATGGCTTAGTATTTCTGAGGTGAAGCAGTAATCCTAAAATGATAAGAGTACCGGCTGCGATGAGTTTTGAAGGGGGAAGGTTCTGTGGCAGTTGGGAGGGTGGTTAGTGAGGAGTGGGTCACAGAGACAGAGTGTCTGGGGGCCAAGGGGAGAGGGTATTTGGAGGTAGTTGTTGGACTGTTTTTTGGGGCCCATCGGTGCTAGAGCTCATTGGGCCCAGCAGTTGAAGCACCTTTAACACTTGCCTCTGAGTTGTAGGTACAGCTGGTGCCCTACCAATTCCAGTACTAAAAAACAGATTGATGACCATTGTCAGCATTTTGCACACTAAATAAAACTTTGTAGCATAGCTCTAATGACTTAAGTATTTGCACATATATTAAAATTAGATAACACATATAAGAAATATGCATGTTAAATCTAGTGAGCCACAAGATTTTACAGATTACCTCCTCACTTTTTCCTCACATGCTCTCTGTTAACTTCATATCCATATCCCTGTTCTGTTCTTGTTCAATGGGTTTACTCTAGTGTTCATTACACACAAATCTGTATAGGTTCAACAGACACCACCTGATTCTATCATATTTATTTGCTCCAACAAATAAACTTTCCCAGACACTTGCCTTTTAATTGGACTGATCTGTACAATACAAAGGCGTTTCTGAGCATTCCATTCTTTTCCTGTAGTACCTGGAAGATTTCCTCACTGGACAGATTTCACCACATTCTGATAACAATGTGTATTGTTTATAAATAAATTTAATCCTAGATGATGATTAATATACACATGGTAGAATGATTTCATTTTCTATTCTGGAAAAGCCTGATCACATTTTTCATGACTTTTGAGTTATACTGGGGAAAGATCATTTGTTCATACATCTACATGTATTCAAAGTGCAAAGTGCCTTGGCAATATTCATTATAAAGTTTTAATTGGCAAAACTAAATGTAAACAATAAGCAAGCAACTGACATAGGCAATAATAATACTGATTTAAATGAACACGTCAGCACGTGTTATGCTTTTATACTGGCACATGTGAGGAGCTACAATAAGGCCAAACATGACAAATTGAAGGACAAGTTTTTCTAGTTCCCTGGATATGAATAGAAGACGTGATGATGGCACACCCATGTTTTACTATTTTGCTTATAAAGTTTTTGTGTATAACTAGTCCATTGGAATCAGAGTAGGACAGTAATGTATTTCTCAGCTCAACTAATTAATTGCTCCTAAAAATTCAGTGCTCCCTGTAAATCTACTACCACACTTATAGCCAGATCCTGAAGCCCTTACTCATGTGAGGAGAATCACTGACCTCAGTCACTGGCTCCATGAGTTTGAGAACTTGATGGGCATCTCAAAAATATATGACTGGTCAGTGGGGAATAGATTCCAGGCATCTTCCAAGTGGGTTCCCTTTTTGCCCCTGTGAGGGTTCAGGGTTAAGGGAATGGATTCTCCTCCCAAGAGCACAGGAAGATGTTTCTAGTCTCGCCCCAGTATCACTGGCTAGGGTAGGCAATCTGCAGCTCCCACCTGGAATCAGCCCTCCTGGTTTGCTGCCTGGGAAGAGTTAGTAGATTCAAAGACCAGAAGGGACCATCCAATCTGACCTCCTGTATAACACAGGCCATAGAACATTCCCTAAATAATTCCTGGAGCAGATCTTTTAGAAAAACAGCCAGTCTTTATTTTAAAATGGTTAGTGATGGAGACTCCACCACGACCCTTGGTCTGTTTGGGCTTGTGTCAGTGACAGCACCATGGAGTCTTAGGGAAGGCCTTCTCCGGGGTTGGATTTTGGCAAGGGACCCTCCCAGCAGCCCAGAGACCCTGGAAAGGTGCTGTGCCAAAATGTACCACTGTGTTCACATCCTACCCACTATTCTAATAATCTTTGTGCAAAGTATGCCTTGTGAGATGTCATTTAAAAACTCATAATTTGCTGATGAATAATATCATGGCAAAATGTACATAGCAGCGTTACATGTGATATTATAAACATAAGCTGAGATCATGACTAAAAGTATGTTTTCAAGAGAAGTCTGGGGAGTGGCCAAACCAGATCCTCAGAGACAAAGAGCAAGCTGACGCCTCAGACAGGTGTAAACAGGGCCGGCTCCAGGCACCAGCCAACCAAGCACGTGCTTGGGGTGGCACCTGGTAAGCGGCGGCCAATCTTGGGGTGGCAGGGGGCAGCGTGGTGCGACGCTCGGGCGGGGGGGGGGGGGTTCTGGCGGTGCAGCGCTCAGCAGCGCGGCGCTCCGCGGGGAGGGGTTCAGCAGCGCAGCGCTCCGCGGGGGGTGTTCGGCAGCGCAACACTCGGGGATGTTTGGCGGCGCAGCGCTCGGCGGGGGTTTCGGCAGCACGACAGAGGGCGGGGGCTGTTCGGCGGCATGGCGCTCAGCGGGGGGGGGGTCAGGGGGGGGGGCGGGGGGGGGGGGGGTGTTGCGGGGGGGCGGGGCGGCGCGGGGGGGGGGTGTTACAGCGGGGCGGCGCTTTTTTTTGCTGCTTGAGGCGGCAAAAAACTTAGAGCCGGCCCTGGGTGTAAACAAGGCTGATGGGCTATTCTTTGGCAGGAAAGGGGACGGGGCAAAATATCTACATCTTAGCAAAGAAACAGCATGGAGTTCCCTTCCGCATAGACTGCCTGTTGCCTTGCTCCCAGCTGGAAATGCTTCTCAAAGGGGGGACAGGACAATAAAAAGAAGGGACAGACATCTGAAGGCACTCCCTTCTCCATCTCTCTCTGTCCATCGATTCAATGCATGAGACGGGACAAAGAAAGCAGCCAGTGACCAGAAGAAGGGGTCCTGGCCTAAGAAGTTTGGCCACTAAGACTGTTGAGAGCATGTGGTGAGAAAAACTTTGCTTTGAATTTAACATAGTTTGTTAAGTTAGGCACTAGTTACTTTTTATCCTTATTTTTCTTGTAACCATTTCTGGGTTTTATGCCTCACTACTTGCAAGGGGAGAGGAATAGCTCAGTGGTTTGAGCAAAGTATTTTATCAATTCCATTTGGGGTAACAAGATGCGAGCATAGCATTTCTATTAATTAAAACAGACTTTGTATAAGCTTGTATTGTCCATGAGAGGGAAGTACAGGACATATATTTCTAGGGGAAAATCTAGGACTGGGGGTGTGTTGGGATCATCCTACGAGGCTAGTAAGAGCCACGGTGTGGCTGGCTGGCTGACTGCAGCACACACACAGACATAGCTGGGAGTAACTTACATACTGGAGACTGTTTGTGAGCAGTCCAGACTGGAGCCTACAGCAGCAAAGCATTGTAAAGGGCACCCCAGGTTAGAGAACAGGGGTGACACAGCTACTCTTTAGTCTGGATTGTACCTTGGGTATGTCACAGGGGCATCCCAATCCCAAATCAAACTCCCACCTTGGAGTACAGTGCCCTGACTGACTGACAACTGCTGTTTGCAGTGTGGGAGGTGTCACAGGACTCCACCAGCTTCTCCTCCTTTGACCTCCTTTACGGGAGACAGCCCCAGGGTACTCTTGATCTGTTTAAGGAATCCTGACAAGCCCAGTCTACACACACTAACAACATGGTGCAGTTTGTCCTCCAGATGAGAGCGAGGTTGGAGCACATAAGCTGCTTTGCTAGAAGTAACCTGTCACCAGCCCAACAGGCCTAAGTGCAACAGTACAATAAAGGAGTTAGGCCCAGGGAGTTTCAGACTGGGGATCAGATGTTCCTGTCCCAGCTTGGAGACCAAACTCCTAGCTAAGTGTCAGGGCCCATATGAAGTGCTGCAATGGTTTGGACCTGTGGAGTACGAGATACATTGCCCAGACAAAAGGAAACAAATTTACCATGTCACTTTGCTAAAACTGGGGGGGGGGGGGGGAAGGGAGAGACACAGCAGGGTCTTTTCATTCACCTCAAGGATGGTGGGGAGGATCTAGAAACGTGCTGAGGATGCACCTCTGGGGAAGCAGCTTACAAGGGCACGCCAAGGGCAAATGGGCACCCTCCTGAGGGCATACAAGGATGTGTTCTCCACACAACCAGCGTGAACGTCCCTTGTGGCACACCTGATCCATTTCGAGCCAGGGGCCAACCCAATGAAGAAAGCCTGTCAGATTTTTGAAGGGATGAAAAAGGTACTGGCTCAGAAAGTTGAAGAGATGTTAAGGATGGGGGCAACTGAGGAATCCTATAGACCCTGGTTTAGTCCAGTAGTCCTACTCCCAAATTCCAAGGGGGCCATCTGATTCTGTGTGGACTTCAGGCAGGTAAATGCCATCGCTCGTTTTGATGCCTACCCGATGCCCCAGGTGGATGATTTACTGGACTGCCTTTAGATCTGACCATGGCACATTCCTCCTTCTCCTGACTCCCAGGAAAAACAGCTTTTGCTACCCTGATAGGCTTGTTCCATTTCATAATGATGCACTTTAGGTTATATGGAGCCCTGCCACCTTCAGGAGGTTGATGGACTGGGTATTATGCCCTCACCATAGCTATATGTGGTGTATCTAGACCATGTTGTGGTCTACAGCCAAGACTGGTTTACTCACCTCTGGAATCTGGTTGTGGGCCTGCAGTCCTTACGAGAGGGCAATCTCACAGAGAACCCTAGAAAGTGCCAGGTAGGCAAGCAAGAAACAAAGCATTGAGGGTATCTAGTGGGGAATGGGAGGGTACAACCCCCTCATTGATAAGCTAGAGGCATTGACCAGTACTCCCACTCCAAGGAACAAAAAACAGGTGTGGTCCTTTTTGGATCTAGCTGGTTATTACAGGTGATTTGTGCCAGATTTCGCTTCACTGGTGTCACGCAGACCTTGTCAAGAAGTCAGACCCTTGGCAGTTCACCTGCCAGTCTCACCGGGCCTCCCAGGAGATTAAGCAAATTCTCCATAGAGCGCTTATTTTGCACAATCCGGATTTCACATGTGAGTTAATTGTACAGACTGATGCTTCACACTCACTGTGGCGGCCAACCTTTCTCAGGAGTTTTAAGGGCAGGAATGCCCCATTCTCCATAGGGTTCGAAAGCTCCTGGATAGAGAGATGCAGTACTACATCCTTGAAAAACACTGGGCTGTGAGGGCACTAAGGTACTACCTGTTTGCTACTCCATTTGTCCTGGCTACTGCTCATGGGACTCTATGGTGGCTTCATACAATGAAGGATTCAAATGCCTGTGTCACCCAGTAGTGCATAGCATTACAGTGCTTTTGGTTCAGCGTCGAACACCAGCCAAGTAAGCACCATCAAAACTCAGACTTCTGGCGAACGGATGAAGACGTTGGGACATCCGGTGAGTGCCCAACAGGTCCACTCAAGATGGGGAGGTATGTGAAGGTATCTCTGTTTGTGAGATCCTTTAAGGGCCAGTCTGGATCTCACAAACAGAACAGCCTGGGTGAAATTACCTGTTCCACCCTAGTGGCCTATTTAAACAGAAAGAGGAAGCAGAGCAAGGTTGGTCAATATTCAGGGCCTTGCCAGGTTGTTTACATTAGGAGGAGAAATTGATTATAATGAGTCTGGTATTTCTTTGGAGCCTGTTTAGTTACAAAGAATGTACACGAAGTCCTGTTTCCCCAAACACAGGAGGAACAAACAACAGCAGGCAGTTTGCTTGCTCACAGTTTCTAAGCCTGCCTCTCTAGCCTAGTTCTGAGCCCCAAGGAGCTCTGTCTCTGCTCCCACCTAGGGCCATGTTCACAACAGCTTTTCTGGCTTTCTGCTAGCTTTGTCCTGCTTTTCCGTTTCTGACACACAAAGCTTCAGCACCAGGATTTGCAATCAGTTCCCAGGGAAACCCCTCAGCCCATATGACTTAGCTGCTGATTGGCCCTGCATGCAGTCTAGTACCTTGGGCAGTGGCTTCTATCGTTTCAGATATCTTACTCTCTACAAGAGCTTAATTGCTTCTTCCATTTACCCTGAATGAAGGGTGGCTAGCATACCTATCAATAGGGCCCTACCACATTCACAGTCCATTATGGTCAATTTCACACATCACCTCCATATTGGTGCACATAACAAATTTCATTCCGCACATGGATGTAAAAAATTAGAGGGAACATTGGTTCCCAGAGGTGGAGGTGAGTCTGAGCTCCCCCCAACAGTGGCTGTGCAGGGGATGGAAAAGTCCTGTCACTCTCCAGCCCAGCCAGAGTGAGGAGCCCCCTGGCTGGGGCACTCCTAGCAGCAGGGGGAGATCAGATTTCATGGGGAAGAGCTTATTTCATGGTCCCGTGACGCATTTTTCTCAGCCGTGAAATTGGTAGGGCCCTACCTATCAGCTTTAATGAGGTCTATGATTGCAGATTGATCAAAGATACATTTGATAGCAGCCTTTAACATCTTCCAGCATAACATTATACATGTTGCATCAGCTTCACTTAGCTTACCATCTGATGCACAAAGTTTAAATTGTTTGTTGGACTAATTATAGAAATCCTCTTTAGTGGCATTTCCCATTGTTGAAGTAAATACAGAAAAATAGAAGATAAATTACCCCCCAAAAATCCAAAAAAACCCCCACCCAAACCTTGTACAGTTATCTGCCATGGTTTATGAATGCCTGAAACCTTTATATTACTAGACAAATACTGGGGTTTATTTATCAGTCCCAAAGGCAGAATCTAATTATATCATATCAAAGTTGCTATTAAGATGGAACATCAGGGTTAACATAGTTGCTCTTGAAAAAAAAAAATCCCTGGATTCTTTTAATGACCATGAGTGGTGAGGCTCTTAGTTCTATGACAAATCCAAAAGAGAGCACCTCTGGCAGCCCAGAGACCCTCTCATGGACTTCGATGTGGGTGGTCAGCCCTAATGGTCGGACAATGGCAGCCAGGTCTAGTGGTTGGAGCTTTGGAGTCAGGAACCAGGAGTCCAAGCCAAGGGTCAGAGTCGGGGTCAGGAGCAGGGCAAGAACAGGGCTGGGAACAAAGCAGGCATAGAAGCGATCACAGCTACGGGCATAAGCGTTGAGCAGAGTTGGGCGAGTGCTATTGCTGGGCTTAACAGCAGTCCTGGCAATACCACTCCGACAATCTGGCCAAGCAGGGGTTTCTGCTGCTGTTAGCTAGCTGATCCCAGGCCCAGCTGCAGGCCCACTTTCCTGACAGACCCATAGTATCATGCAGGGGGTAATTGGCTCAATACTTTGGCACCTGTTAATGATTAATTCCAGACCACTCCTCCCACAGAAAATCCACAGACAGGAACCAGGAGGAAGGAAAGTTCCACAAGGTTCTCCTTGCTGAGTTTTTCCTGTTCCGTTGGGGGAAGGATGGATTTCCCAGACTGTTCCATTACTGGAAGGTTGCAACGTAACATTACTTTATTTCTTAGAATTCAGAATAATGCACAAGAACCCCAAAACAGAGAGAGAGAGAGAAACAAAACAGGCTGCTCCTTAAGTCAGAGCGACACCATTAACCCACCTTGCTTTAACCTGGCTCTTCCCATACTGCCTGTTTGCTGACTGACTCAGATAACCCAGATGGCTTCTCTCAGAGCCTTCTAGCCTGCAAGCAGAACTAGGAACGCCTGACACGTAAAGTGATAGTTTGTCATTTTTAACCGGTTTCCAATCCAGTCCTCAACACACCATTCCCACAAGAAATGATGGTGCCCAGTTAAGTATCAAATCTATTTCTTATTTACCTCTTCCTTATTGTTGCATTTCTTTAAAAAAAAAATCCAGAGGGTTAGTCTAAGGGAAATGGCTCCAGCTTCCCTTTAAATAACACACACAAAGATTATAGCTGTCACAGATGAAAATGCTTAATTCATGCCTCATTGTAATCCATTAATTACTTAGTGGTCCAAATTTCTCTAGGGAGTGTCCTAAATCCATATAATGCTCCCAAGAGCTATATTTTGCATTTAAATTTCTGATTTGGCTGACAGATGTGAAAAAATGGATGTAGCTACTAGACAGAAAACTCCCACATGATCAGTTTCCATGTGAGCAGATGCCAAAGAGGGTTTCCTATTCCAGCTAAGATAAATTAAATTAATGTGGATAACATTAATTGAATGCTTTTCATTTTTCTCCTCATCTGCCTTTTTCTGATGCTATAATAATGCCTTAATATGACATTTTTATGATACCATTCACTTTTGGACAGATCCCAGCCTACATGGAGACTCTCCAATGCAAACTTGGATGGTGTGAAATTGGAAATCAGCTCTCTTTGGTAGATAGCAGCATAATGACAAGGCTGAAAATTGCTGCAGAAGATTTAAAGCTCCACAGTGCAGCTAATAATGGTATTATATATGCTTTTGTGTCAAGGAGAACGAATTTGGTGATCTCATTCATCCTTGTCCACATAGAGCAGTGGTGGGCAACTGCGGCCAGTCAGGGTAATCCACTGGCAGGCCGCAAGACAGTGTTTACATTGACCATCCGCAGGCATGGCCCCCCGCAGCTCCCAGTGGCTGCAGTTCGCTGATCCCAGCCAATGGAAGCTGTGGGAAGCGGCGCGGGCCACAGGGACGTGCTGGCCACCGCTTCCCGCAGCTCCCATAATTGGCTGGGAACAGCAAATCGCGGTCACTGGGAGCTGCAGGGGACCGTGCCTGAAGACAGTCAATGTAAACACTGTCTCGCAACCCACCAGCGGATTACCGACAGGCTGCAGGTTGCCCACCACTGATATAGAGCATTTGCTCACCACAAAAATTGGCACATATTTCAGGCTCTCTTCAAGAGAAATCGGGCAATTGAATATCAGAGAGATCACAGGTCAGGATAGTTTTCATAGAGCTGCGGAGAGAGGATCAGTTGATTATGCAACATCTACTCACAATCAGTCCATTGGCTACAACAGGACAAGAGCAGCCCAGATTGTGGTTCTAGCCAGCCCTCAACTCTGACCCATCTTCTACTTTCAAAAGCACCAAACTCAGACTGTTTAAAAAAAAAATAAGCTCCTCTTATCCATCCATACTATTAGACACAACTTCTCATTGCCATAATCAGTGAAAATTGTTTTAAGACATGACAGCCATCCACTCTTGCTGACCTTGTGGATGATAGACTCTTCAAAGGGTGAACTGAAAGACCTTTTGAAAATAAATATAAACATACTTTTAAGATCACAAAGATGACTGTCAGGTCTAATTTAACAAGATCAGGTTTGTTTCCAAATGTTAGGGAAAGATTGGTTTAAAAAAAATTCCCTGCAGTCTTTGTGTAACCCTTCTGCCCACCTAAGTTGGCAGCAACAAAGGCCGGGTTCTGTATCTAGGGGTTCCGTTTCAATAACGCAATGCAAAACCGGCTCGAGCCCCCACCCAGTGACCTGGGACAATTACATACCACCCCCTGGGTGCCTCTAAGAGGCAATACTTCCCCTCTCGCAAGCACGGAGTCTGAGTGTAGCAGAAAATGTTTAATAACATGAGGTAAACAACATCAGCATTAAATTGGGAAAAACACCACAAACAGGATTCATAACACAAACCATGAGCAAAAACCCACCCCAGCAAATTGGGCTGTCCCCTTTCCCTTTGGTTCTTGAATCCAGCAACCCAAAAATCACCCAGAGTCCCCAAAGTCCAACACCCCCAAAGTCTCTTGGGTCCAGCAACCACCCAAAGTCCCAAAAGTCCAACAACCCCCAAAGTCTCTGTCCCTGGCCAGTGCAGCCCCAGAGTAAAAGGGGGGTCACGCAGCGTGTTAAGGGGCACCTTACGTGATCCGAGGCTGGCTGTCTCTCCGTGGGGTTCCGCCACAGCCTTCACCACAAGCCAGTCCATTCCCTGCCATCCCACGAACCGCTCCGCTCTACAAGCTGCTCCGCTCCACTCCGTGACCTGTGAGCCGCCCCAGCCGTCCCCGCAAACAGCTCCGCTGGCCGTTCCTTGAGCCACTCCAACCATCCCCGCAAGGCTCCACACCGCTTGCTGCTCCTCCAGTCATCCCCACAAATTGCTCCGCCAGCTGCTTAGCAATATAGCTTCAGGCTCCCCCCATAGTTAACACAGCACTTAATAACTTTAACTCTTTTGTGATTTCAGCTCAGAGTAGGGGAGCCCCAGTGCTGGTGCACCATTGGCCCAAAGTGAATTCAGCTCAGCAGCCTGTAACTAGACTCCTAATGGAATCAAAGTTAGCTCTGACATTCAATAGTGGAGAGGAGGTGGTGCAATTGGTATGTCAAGCCCTCCAAGAGAGACCCATACCATCAGATATAAATCCTCTCTCAATTCACTGGGTTTTGTAACCCATGCCCCTTGTCAAGCAAGTGCTACTTAGGTAATGGTGAAGGACTCACTCAGTCCTTCTGTCATACAACAGTTCCACTGGCCTTGATTCACAGAATCAGGGTAACAAAACTTTATTCTTCATGCCCCAATAACAGAGAAACTGGGGATCCCACACCAGCCAAAGTAACCACTTTCAGTTGCTGTTGTTTCATGCCACGCGCGTGGGTGTGCCTATGCAAACAAGATCAGCCCCTGGAGTTCTTTTCCACACTCGCCATAATTCACCACCAGATGTCAGGGTAGAGCTCATCCTGACTCTGCTTACATTTGCAACCCAAATTTTGCAGCATTTTGTAAGAGTATTAGGTCCAGCAAATGAAAGGGACTTCTCTGTTTTTATTTTCCAGAGATAAATCTCAAAGTAAACAAAAAACTCATAGTAGAGATAAAACACCCAATCATTTTTAATAATCTAAGTTATTATTAGTAATATAGGTAAAGAATTTTTTAGAAATGTTATTTAAGCTAAAAGTGTCCCTTTAACTCAATAACAAGAACACATGTAGCCTTGAAATTACAAACAAATGCATTTGTTAAAGTAAATCAAGGTTTTTACCTGCCTATCCTGTTGACAGACCTCTAGTGACAGGCTGTAGAAGGTAATGGTTCTTTGGCTTCCCAAATTTTGAGTGTGGTTTGGATTTTGCACTCCTCTGGGCAGGGACCTGTCGGTTGTATTTGTATAGTATATACTCCTGTGATGCTGTATAAATAATAACTATATAGAGCTTTACTAAGAGGTGGGAACATAAATGGGAGTGTTAGTTACTCCAGCTCACTGTTGTGTAAGCACATGTAAACTGGTCTAATTACACATTGCGCCAGGAAGGTGAGTGGTGGAACAGGAAAAGCAAACTAAGGAGGAGGGAGGGTTTCTACAGGGTCCTGCAAGTTGCCTTTTCTGCAGCATCACCCTTTGTGTATCCTTAATATATATGTTACTCCTACCTGTATCCACTTACTGACATGTAATTTACATAACCATTTATGTCACCCTCTCAATTTTGCCCTAACTCTTTAAATGCCATCCACATGTGCTACCAAAACCCAATAGACGTTAGCTGAAAACTTGAAGAAGTATCAGTTCTGGAGGTAGTGTCGTAGAAGAAAGTTTAAATAACAAAGTGACATTTTAAGAGGAAAGATGGTCCTGTGGTTAAGACACTGGAATGGGACTCAGCAGATCTGGATTCACCTCCCAGTTCTCTATGGGTAAAATGGGAATAATGATACTTCCCTTCTCCCACCCATTATCTATCTTCTCTACTTAGCTCTTTGGGGCAGAGACTGTCTCTTATTATGTGTTTGTACAGTGCCTTGCACACTGGGGCCCCAATGTTGGGTGAAGCTTCTATGTGCTACTATAATGCAAATCATATTTTGAATGCCAGCAATAGCAGTGATAACTACTAATCAGTAAAAAAAGAAACTGAAATCAATAAAGAAAGTTAACCAGGTGGATTTTAATGCTGAGTTATAGTGTCATACGGCTAGAAGGACTTGTTTGCCAGTGACATAAGAGCAGGATAGATTCTTCTCTTGGATGGAGCTTACAGAAAGCTATCTGATGTCAGGAAGAGTCAAGAGAACCCTCAGTGTTGCTATCATTTTTTAATACAGTATTCCAACTGTCAAAGCCAGACAAATTCAAATCAGAAATAGGAGATACATTTTTAACAGGGTGATTAACTATTAGAACAAACTATCCAGGGAAATGGTGAATTCTCCATCTCTTGATGTCTTCAGCTCAAGACTGGATGCCTTTCTGGAAGATATGCTTTAGTAAAACAAACAACTGGGCTCAATAGAGGAGGGTAACTGGGTGAAATTCTCTGGCACGTGTGATAAAGTAGATCAGACTAAATAATCTAATGGTCCCATCTGGCCCTAAAAATCTATGAATCTATAAATAATGTACCTGTAAGTATTATTGTTTTCTTTTCTATAGTTCATCTGATGTATAAAACTGTTTTTTCCCTCTAAAATGAAAAATGAAAAGATTTTTTTGAAAGAAAGAAAACTTCTGTTACATCAAAAAGAAATCCAGAGTTATAATAATGCTAAAAAATTTTGGAAGCAATATTACATCTTATGCTTCACAGCTTAAGCCAATTTCTGACTACCTTCCTCTGACTAGGGCTCTTGAGTACTATGGTAATATAAATCAAAATAATGATTGGACTAGCTGGACCATAGGTCTGATCCAGTCTGGCAATTTCTATGTATGTTCCTAAAAAAAGTCCAAATTTTTACTATTTCCAGGCCTGTGACAGTATAGGGACATATGAATAACTCTAGTGACAAAATGAGAGTTAACTATGACTTAAAGCTGTATTAGCTGAATTTGGTGTAACCTTGAGACTAGAGTGAACTGGTTTTAATAAGGACATATATAAACAAGTCTTTCAGTAATGACAATAAAAGGTTTTAGACTGTCTTGAAAGAAATAAGGAGCATAACTGAGCAGAGAGTTCCTTTTCCACAAAAAAAACACAACAAGGGAAACTTGTTAAAAGACCTCTCTCTGTTATGAATAACAATACTTTGCGGAAAAGAAAGATGAGCTAGTTCTGAGCAAGCGTGAGGTTGTTGGGGTCCACTAGGCATAGCTACCAGGTAACTCGGGAGAGCGGAAGGCCAAAAGTGTCGATGAAACTCTTTTGCTATGGGCCTATCTGAACCCCCAAACTCCATCTTGTGAACTCTCACCTACTTCTATGCTAACTGCTTACATGCTCTGAAGCAGGCTGAAGCAGAAATGTATTGGTCAGCGTTTCTAGCAGATGGCTGCAGTTTCACTCACACTAGCAGAAATAATAGAGATAAGGAGGAGGGAAGGAGGGGTAGTTAGTTTGCAGGCGTCTAACCCAAGGTCGCAAAGACTGGGAAAGTTTTCTCACAAGCTTATGTAGAGCTTATTGTAACAGTTGTCTGGAAGGGAGGGGTAAGGGGGAACAGCCAGACAAAGAGATGTATGTAAACAGCTTGGAGTATAAAAGGTAAAATTTGTTTTGTATTTGTTGCACTGGATTTGAGACATGCTGGTCTCCTAGTCCCATTTCAGAGCTCTGAAATAAACTTGGCTTGCTTTCTCCCCTCGGTGTCTTTATTGGTGCCAAGCACACCGGGCCACGGACCATTGTTGTCCCCTCGAGCCCTTAGGGCGGGCAACAAGGTGATATAAGTTCAGTAACTGGAACAGGGAGGTAGCTTCAAAAAGATTCTTAGACTGAAAGCTTCAGCTGGAATGAAAGATTCTCCTTAGGCCATGTTCAGCAGAAGCTAATGACTGACAACAGTACATTAACAAGAGGCAAAATTACTCCTTAGCTCAAAGAAGAGCAACTCTGTAGATTAAGGGAGTAATTTAGACATCTGAGAGTGTCCACCAGTTCCTGCAGGTCCAGGACCAAACTCAGAGGAGGAGAGGTATGCACCCACTACCTGAGATGAGTCTATGAAGAACCGAATCAAGCAACATTGTGCAAGTGGAAGATGCCATCCTACATCTCCAACCGTGTGCCTCATCTAGACAGACACTGTTACCCCATATTTAAGTATTGAAAAGCCTAGTGGGAGTAGCATCTAAGACTTTCCACCTTAATATCTAGCTAAGAATCCATGTCTGCCTGCTTTTCCTGATACACACCTTATTCTTCAAAGACCAGGCCTACTCACAGTGTACATAGAATAACTAGCAGCCAATTCTTTCTTGTTCATATAGGTAACAGTTACAAGAGGTCAAAGTTCCTTTTCCTGGGAAAACATCTATATTGTCATTTATTCATATAAATATACATCACTTTGATAATTTGGTGATTTCAGATCAACTCATTTCCCTTGTGCATACGAAACCCTTAAATAAATTAGTCTTTATCTACTTTTCTTGCTCAGGAAATGATGTATTTCACTGATTATTGATTACTATGTACAGTGCCTTAACTCACTTCATTTTGCAAGAGTCCACTCAGTTCAACAAAAATTATACTTTTGTAAGCAGAGTCAGGATGAGCTCTACCCTGACATCTGGTGGTGAAT
>NW_020664374.1:3376196-3381628 GCF_002925995.2 Terrapene triunguis | reverse complement strand
GAACCCGGCCCTTGTTGCTGCCAACTTAGATGGGCAGAAGGGTTACACTTTACTCACAGGATGAAAACTAGGAACTTAGGTCTGGATCCACAAAACGACTTAGGCGTTGCAATGTTGAGTGTTGCGGCACCTAAAAAAAAAATCACAGGAACAACACTGCAATCCACAAGGCCTAAGTTAGGTCCCCTGGTTCCTATATGATGCAGGGAGAGAGACAAGCACATTAGACTGTGATCCACAAAAGCCAGCACATTAGACAGGGAGCTGCCTAAACTAGCCAATGGGCGAGGCTGACAAAAGGGGTGTGTCCTAAGCCTCACACCTCTCACAGAGAGAGGCACCTAAATCCAGGCTACAGGGTCATGACCGGGCTGCTATCCTTGCTTAGCGATCCATGAATGTGAACCCCTGTCCTAGAGTCAGGAGGCTTAGGCACCTAAGTAGTTTCTTACGGGAATGAGTTAGGCGCCTGTCTCACTCCATACAAGATGGCCAGTGGTAGTGATTGCTCGTGCCCATCTTATAACTTTTAGCTTAGCGGTCAGAGCGCTGACCTGAGTTCAATTCCACCCCTCTGCCGGGGGGGATGGGGTAAAGGACTTGAACAGGGGTCTCCCATGTCTCAGGAGGGTGTACTCTAACCACTGCACAATGGGCTATTCTGATGTGGGGCTCCCTCAATCTGTCCTGTTGAAGCTGTTCCACTACAGATAATGAAAGAGTGATAGGAGTAGGGGGGCTGTCTCCTGCGTCTCCTACGTCCCAGGTGGGTGCTATAATCACCAGGCTACAGGGTTATTCCTACACTCACTCGCTCTTTTTGGCCTAAGACTATTTAAGTATTTATCCACAGGAGAAGGGCTTCAACAGGACAGACTGAGGAAGCCCCACATCAGAATATCCCATAGCTTCAGAGGTGAGAGCACTTAACTCTGTGTCAAGCAGAGAGGGGGAAATAAACCTGGGTCTCACACACCCCAAGTGAGTGCGCTAATCACAAGGATTGATACGATCTCCCACAGTATTCTTGGCAGCAAGTTAAAGAAGTATGGATTGGATGAATGGACAGTAAGGTGGATAAAAAGTTGGCTAGATCGTTGGGTTCAACAGGTAGTGATCAACCGCAAAGTCTAGTTGGCAGCCAATATCAAGTGGAGTGCCCCAGGGATCAGTCCTGGGGCTGATTTTGTTCAACATCTTCATTAATGATCTGGAAGATGGGATGGATTGCACCCTCAGCAAGTTCATGGATGACACTAAGCTGGGGGTAGAGGTAGATAGGCTGGAAGGTAGGGATAGGGTCCAGAGTGACCTAGACAAATTGGAGGATTGGGCCAAAAGAAATCTGATTAGGTTCAACCAGGACAAGTGCAGAGTCCTGTACTTAGAATGGAAGAATCCCATACACCGCTACAGGCTGGGGACCGACTGGCTAAGCAGCAGTTCTGCAGAAAAAAACCTGGCCATTACAATGGATGAAAAGCTGGATATGAGTCAGCAGTGTGCCCTTGTTGCCAAGAAAGCTAACGGCATATTGGGCTGCATTAGTAGGAGCATTGGCAGCAGATCAAGGGAAGTGATTATTCCCCTCTATTCAGCACTGGTGAGGCCACATCTGGAGTGTTGCCTCCAGTTTTGGGCTCCCCACTACAGAAAGGATGTGGACAAATTGGAGAGAGTCCAGTGGAGGGCAACGAAAATTATTAGGGTGCTGGGGCACATGACTTACTAGGAGAGGCTGAGGGAACTGGGTTTATTTAGTCTGCAGAAGAGAAGAGTGAGGGGGGATTTGATAGCAGTCTTCTACTACCTGAAGGGGGGTTCCAAAGAGGATGGAGCTAGGCTATTCTCAGTGGTGGCAGATGACAGAACAAGAAGCAATGGTCTCAAGTTGCAGTGGGGGAGGTCTAGATTTGATATTAGAAAAAACTATTTCACTAGGAGGGTGGTGAAGCACTGGAATGGGTTACCTAGGGAGGTAGTGGAATCTGCATCCTTTGAGGTTTTTAAGACCTGGCTTGACAAAGCCCTGGTTGGGATGATTTAGTTGGGGTTGGTCCTGCTTTGAGCAGGGGGTTGGACTAGATGACCTCCTGAGGTCTCTTCCAACCCTAATCTTCTATGATTCTGTGATTAAATTTACAAAATGGGCCAGATTTTGAATAGGACCTGGTGTGCCTGCCAGATTGGGTCCCACATGCAACTTAGGTGGACAAATGTCTATCTTTCCCTGATTCATGAATTGTGCTTAGGCTTAGGCAGGAGAAAGGCATCAGGACACTGGCCCTAGAATGAGATGGAACTATGCATGCCCAGAGGCAGAAACATAGGTGCTGAGGGAACTTTTACACTGAGAACATGGGTGCCGAGTGAGTTACAAGGTTCAGCAGGGGTTTTCTGGATCGCCGGGGAGCCTAAGTACCTTTGTGGATCCCACCCCCACTGCTGGATTCAACTGGATCACAACAGAGTTGGGGAGGAAACTCTATGTTACAAAACAAGAAGCAAGGGATGGAGCAAGGCTCCAGCCCATCATACTCTGTGTAACTAAGTCAATCCTATCATGACCATTTTACTAAACATCACACCAATTTTTGTTTTAAATTGAGAATGCCACTGACTAGCCTCTTAATGCCCTGCCCTAGCAGTCTTTTTCAAACTAGGTAAGCAGGAATCCTTGCATAATTTTCAATGCACTTTATTGCATCTTGGCATATGCCCTATGCCACAAGGCATTTAACACTTTAGCTTCATTAGTATTCCCAGAAGATTTCTTAACATTGGAATTATTGCTGGACAGAATACCGACCACCTTGCTGACCAAACGTTATGAAGGGGCTGAAGATTTTATTTCTCAACTGCGATTACATAAAGTATTTTGAAATATGGTGGCTCTTGCATAGATACACAAACTGGGGAGGGTGCAAACAGCTATATCCTTGGGCAGAATGATGGTCTATGTCCCAACATCCCCTGTACAAGCGATCAGACCAATTAGTAGTAGAGGCAAGCGCTTGCTGCTGCCCTTAAGGGGTGGTGTAGTGGCAAGTTTTCCTTGTGTGCCAGATACTTATTCAAATAGCAGCTGGCGCTTCTCCTGAGACCACATAGCTCTACACTGCCCCCTACTGTGGGCCAGAGCCCAATGGGCACAATCTGGTCCAAAATTATTAGTACATATAAAAAATTATGACTAGCAGGCACAGCTGGTCTTTACTTAACTTGTCTTTTTTTTTTATGGCATTGTATTTCCTGTACCATGGCGATATGACTAGATCCTGCATCTAGGAGAGTTGACTGTTGTGTAACTGTGGGAGAGAGGGATAGGGTCTTCTCTTGGATGGAGCATATAAAAAGCCATCTGATGTCAGGAAGGGCCAAGAGAATCCCCTGGGTTGCTATCATTTGTGTTACAGTATTCCAGCCGCCAGAATTTTCCTGGGTGCATTTCACCAGCCTGACACTCCTGGGCTGCAATTCACAATTTATGGAATCCTGGGAGCCCTCGGCTAATGCTACACCATTGCAGTGCCTGGGAAAACAATCAACATTCTTTCACAATGAGTAAGACCTGCTGAGAACAAGAAATGGTGTCATCCAGTAATGGCTTTGTATTAATGAGTGAGTATAGATTATTGTACCATGGTGCTTTGATGTGCGTGAGACGGCCTTGAAATAGCTCATGACAAAAAAAGTCAATCAACTTCATAGCGATACAGAGCGATTTATTTTTACCTCATACTTTAAACATCACTTCAATATCTGTGCCATGTATAATGAATTATTATAACGTGACATTTTGATGTACATTTGGGAATGGAAAAGTGATACAATAGCACGATCAAGTGTTTGTAATTCACCCAAGCCCAGGTCAGGACACCAGGCAGCCAGGCTGATGAGCGGACTGATTTTCTTCAGGTGTCTGTGTGACGGAGTAGGGAGTGGGGCGGATTGACCCGCGAATGTTGCATGGGAGTTTTACGGGGACTGTCTGCACTGGTGATGGGGATATCAGGGTGTGACTTCACTTGAGGGACGACACCTGAGCATGTAACCTGAGCCCAGGAGGGGGGTTGGGGCCAGGTGACACCTTTGCCTGGGAAACTGGACAAAGGCTGGAGGAGGAGCCGGGAAGAGGCTGGGTGAGACTGCTGGAGTGGGTTTCAGTTTGGAGCTGGCTGGGGAAACGGAGGGAGCCCCAGGGCTGGGGTCTAAGCTCCCTGCCCCCCAAGATGGACCTGACTGAGGGGTCCTGTTGTCTGTACCTACAAGCTCTGTTTTGGACTGTGTTCCTGTCGTCTAATAAACCTGCTGTTTTACTGACTGGCTGAGAGTCATGGTGAATCGCAGGAAGTGGGGAGTGCAGGGCCCTGACTCCCCCACACTTCCTGACAGTCTGATTGAATGTGCACTAGTTCGCCATTCACTCCCTTTGCAATCCCGGCAATGGAAGCACATGCAAGAAAGAAGAGGCATGCTGCTCCCGCACGCATGCCCTGCTCACTTCAGGGAGGCTAAGGGCTGAGCCTTTGCCTGCATGGAAAGAGAAATCCACTGCTCAGTCCATCATCCCTGGTTCTTGACAGCCACCACTGGGGATAGAGTGAAGAATCCAGAAGTCCCTCTCATCCAGGGGAAGAAGAGAAAAAAATCTGACCCAAAATGTATTGATATGGATTTCCAATATGGAAGAGACCCCTCTCTGTTCCCAGCCCCACTCCCAAGACTCCTGGTGCTGAGTTTCCAAGTCCCCCACCTTCCTTTCTGTGATGAGTAGCAGTCTGAGGGCCGGACTGAGGGAATTGTTATTTATTCTTTGTATGGTGCCCAGTTACATAATAGATTCCTCACAGCGACATTTAATTAAACAAGGTTCTTGTCTCAAGGATCTTACAACCTACAATTAAGACATAACGTAACAAGTGAGGGTGAGAACAAACAACAGTGGGCTAGGAGCCAGTTGGACAGCATTGAATAAATAAGATTATGCCATGACTCAGGTACCTGAAGCAGACTTCGTACAATTATTCTTCTCTCCTCCTTTTTCCTTATGCCTTGTGGCAGGGGCAAGATTTTAGGAGGGATTTTAATGAGGTCAGATTCTGGGAGAGCATTCCAGGCATAGGTGGTGGCATGGAATAAGGCACAGTGATGTTTGTGTGGGAGAAACAGGGAGAAATCCGTCAACTTTAAGAGAGTGAAGAGGCTGGGCTAGTGCAGTGAGAGACCTGGGCAGAGATATAGAGCCTTCTAAACAAGGACAAGAACTTCAAACTCAATATACAATGTGATGAGGATCCTTTAAAGAGAGACAGAGGAATTGTAAAAGAGCAAAATTAGTGGAATGGAGAGAGAGAAGGAGCGAGGAAGAGAATATGGCACAAGAGAAAGAAAGAAAGAAAGAAAGAAAGAAAGAAAGAAAGAAAGAAAGA
>NW_020664374.1:3316270-3376186 GCF_002925995.2 Terrapene triunguis | reverse complement strand
AGAAAGAAAGAAAGAAAGAAAGAAAGAAAGAAAGAAAGAAAGAAAGAAAGAAAGAACATGGAATATGGGGGATGAAGGAACAGACACTAAGCAGTGGAGGAAAAGAGGTGCCACATCTGCAACAGGAGTGAAGGGAGGGAAAGAAGGTATAGCAAAAGCAATGAAGTGTCTGTCTGTCTGTCTATCTGTTGCCATCCATGGATGTGGAAAAATGGAAAAGAGTCCAGCGGAGGACAACAAAAATGATTAGGGGACTGGAGCACATGACTTATGAGGAGAGGCTGAGGGAACTGGGATTGTTTAGTCTGCAGAAGAGAAGAATGAGGGAGGGATTTGATAGCTGCTTTCAACTACCTGAAGGGGGGTTCCAAAGAGGATGGAGCTAGGCTGTTCTCAGTGGCGGCAGATGACAGAACAAGAAGCAGTGGTCTCACGTTGCAGTGGGGGAGATTTGCGTTGGATATTAGGAAAAACTTTTTCACTAGGAGGGTGATGAAGCACTGCAATGGGTTACCTAGGGAAGTGGTGGAATCTCCTTCCTTAGAGATTTATAAGGCCCGGCTTGACAAAGCCCTGGCTGGGATGATGTAGTTGGGGATTGGTCCTGCTTTAAGCAGGGGGTTGGACTAGATGACCTCCTGAGGTCCCTTCCAACTCTGATATTCTATGATTCTATCCTCCTTCCCTCTCTCTCTATCAGAGAGATTATATAGAGCATCAGCCAGCAATATAATAGGGTAAACCTGTATCTCAAGGCCTGAGTGTATGCTGACTGTGTGTGTTCACATTCATACAGCGTTCCCAGGATCATTTTTGTTTCAAAAGAACTTTTTCAAAACACACTTTGTAACATGATCACAGTTTATTTTCAACTGCACAGAATTTGGCCTCAACTAAAAAGACAAGACAGAAATAAAGACAGTGAAAGGACAAAAGGTTCAGTGGGGCAAAATAAATAACTAAAAATGGAGAAGTAGGCCTGCCAGAAATAGACCCTTATGGGAAATCCAAAAGCCGAAGAACCGTCAGGTTCAAGTCAGCACATTTGAAAAGTAATGTAAATCAGAGCATATCTCATTACAATTACATCATAGTAACATGAAAACATAAATCAAATTCTGCCTTCAGAACTACATAAGTAGGCCAGGGCAGAACTGGCCATAAGAATTTTTTTTAAAAACTAGGAATGCTGGAGTAAATAATAAAGAAGGCTTATGCAAGTTCATAAGAAATTTTACAAGCCTACGCATCTGATAATCTATTTTCACTTCTAGTGTTACCTCATTTATCTGCTTCTGCTAAAATTCCACTCTGGTACCATGCTCTAGAGCCAAACATGGAGAAGAAAAAATTAGTTCTAAGCTCCAAAAGGAGCATAGAAAAATCTTCAGATAGATAGTTTTGCAATTCAGTGAACGGTTCCTGTTCAAAACTGCTCCTGCATGGGCCATGCATTTATTTTGTTTGCTATAAATAGTTAATATTTAAGCAACATATGAATATTGTGGGATTCCTTTCACACCCAGGCCCGTTATCTGTTTAAAAAGAAAAAGAAAAAAGGTCAATCTCTAATTGATTGCTTTGGAAGCATTCATATCTCACGCAATCAGAACACACATTATAATTTATTAACCTGCCCACATCCCTAAAAAACTCTACCCCCAAGTAGAGCTCACTATAATCTGAAAAGGGAGAAGAGCCACGTGACTCCATTAAGTTCAGGAGGGACTTTACAATTGCTAATAGTGATTGGCAGCAGTAGAAAACCCTAAGGTTGTAGATCATAGAACACAACTCAGTAATTATCCTGTTCTACAAACTATCTGTCTTAGGGTTTATATAGCCCCCATTACCATAGGGTCTGAGTGCCTCACAGTCTTTTTACTGTATTTATTCTCACAACACCCCTGTGAGGTAGAAAAGTACCATCTCAGTTTTACAGTTGGAGAACTGAGGCACAGAGAGGCTAAGTGACTTGCTCCAAATCACACAGGAAGGTTGTGGTAGGGCAGGGAATTGAATCTGGGTTTCTGGTATCCCAGACTCATGTCCTAACCACTGGACTATCCTTCCAAAGTGTCTCTAGACTGATGATATACTTGTATTTTACCCACTGTAGCACAGTAACTACCCTTTCATTTCATGCTATTGTCGTTGTGGTGGTGCGTAGAGTACAGACACTGCGTCCCCACCTAGCATGGGTATACATAGCAGTGTAGATGATGAGGCACTGCTTAGGTGAGCACAGTACAGACACGCCTGAATAGTAGGGTAAATATCCTACACAACTCTCTACACACCCAAGCTGTGCCTCACCATCTACACTGCTATTGTTAGCAGTGTAGTCTCCCACTGCCAAAGACTTTCCTCTCCACAGTGAAAGGCTCTGGCAGCGGAAGACAGGGCTGACCTTATGGGTGGGTGACATTGGTGACTGTCCTGCATGCCGTGATTGTGGGGGGAGGCACCATGATCAAGAGGCATGGAACAGGGCAGGAGAAGAGTCTGGGGTGCGAGTCCGTGGAAGGGAGCTCTGGGCAATGGTGGGGGAGGCAGTGGAGCCTGGGGACGATGAGAGGGAGCCCGGGGAAGCAGCAGGAGCCAGGGGTAATGAGGGTGCATGGTGGGGAGCACAAGGAGGCAGCAGGGGCCAGAGGGGATGGGTCAGGAGCCGGGGGAGGCAGTGCGGGCCAGGGGCAATGGAGGAATGGATGGGGATGCAGCGGGGGCCGGGGCACCAAAATACAAGTTCGCCCAGGGTGCCATTTTCCCTTAGGCTGGCCCTAGCAGGAGAAGGCTTTCCCTGCTGCCTTTCAGAGCCTTTCACTGCCATGTGTAGCTACACATCTCAGTGAATTTGGATGCAGCCTACCTTTTACTGTGGCACGTAGCTACATGTAACCTACATACCACTGCAAGCATTGGCAAGGTCTAAGTGTTGACTCTGACTGCAATCTGTGAATTGTGTTCTATTCTCCCAGCAAATATTTTTTCAATACACCTGAAGGTGAAACAAAATGACCAATAAAGAGAGAGTAGTTTTGAATTCACTAGCTATAGCTAGAAATGTAATAATTAATTAGCTGAAACGTGTCACTCACTTGTAAGGGAGTAAACAAACATTTCTTAATATGTTTTTGCCCTGCTGTCATTAGGTTTTAATAAAAAAGTTTTAGTTATCTTATAAAAATGTAGCTACCCTGGGACTATTCAAAATGAGAGAGCATACATAATTTATGACAGTACAATAGAAAAAAAGAGTGATGTTTGCAAAACTGATACAACATATAAAAAGAAATAAGGGCCAAAAGGTTGAACAAACAACTATAAAGGACATAAAAGTCCAGAACCATGAGGATCACAGCTGCATTTAAATCTGGGGGCAGAGGTGCCAGATTTGAACCAGCACTAACCAACCTAGAATGTTTAAATCTTTTTACTGAAAGAAACAAAATCCAATCACCTTGAAAATCTCCCCTGCCCGAGGTTCCTTTGCCAAAGCTGCCTTGTCTAGCCCATCATAGGCAGAAGTCACGTACATTTCTGAATAATCTTTTCCACCAAAGCAGCAGGAGGTGATCCTTGAAGCAGGCAGCTTCACAGTCTGGATTCTTTTCCCTAGAGGAAAATATATTTACTTACTTTAAACTTTCTGGGGAAAATGTAACATGTAATTTGTTGTTAACCAACTGGACAGCCAGTACTGTGATTGTCAGACTGAGCCTTTTACAATATGAATATAGTGTTTCCCCATCAGAAAGAAGCAGTTTCCGTAAGGACAGTCTATGGGGAAATGTGCTCAATTGATTCGATGGCACCATCTCTTACATTTTACTTTTAGCAAAGCTTCTGTCTCCTGTCTCCACACTGCTCCATTTCCTTTTTTCACATGCAGGCAATACTACGGTGTGTGAGGCAGTGAGATCAGAAACAGGCAGGCCATGTGTTGACTGAAGCACTAGTCTTGAAACAGCATGTCATCAAGGTGTTTCAGCACGGAAGAGACTCTTAAATCAATTGCAAGTTTAAAAAGCAAACATAAGGGACTGTACCATAGAGCACCCAACCCTAGACACTTTGGGTCAAATTCAGAGGGGGAATAAATGGGAAGTGGATGTTACACATCAGTAAATCAGCATGAGTGAGTGAGTGAGTGTAACTTATTTGCCCTTCCAACCCTGATATTCTAGGTGACCAAGGGTACGTCTACACAGGGATAAAAAACTCGCAGTGTGGCCGTGGCTGCCCCAGGTCAGCTGACTTGGGCTCCAGAGCTAAAAATTGCTGTGTAGCCTGGAACCTGAGCCATGGGACCCTCGACCCTTGTAAGGTCCCAGAGCTTGGGCTGCAGGCCAAGCCCGGATGTCTAAACAGCAGTTTTTCAGCCCAAGCCCCACAAAGGCAAGTCAGCTGCCCTGGACCAGCTATGGGGTTTTTATCCCTGTGTAGACATGCCCACAGAGAAACAGAGTTATACTGGCAAGTAATCAAACACATACGGAATCAGAATTCTCAGCTGGTGTAAATCAATATGGCTCCCAGAAGTCAATGGAGCTGTGCCAATTTACACCAGCTGAGGGCTTGATCCAAGATGTTTAACGCATAGTTAAAGCCTCAGTGTCCAATTAGCAGTGATAGTACCTCTACCCCAATATAACACGGGTTCACATACAAAGCGGTAAAGCAGCGCTCCAGCTTCCAGCCGGGGCGCTCTGCTTCCCGCCGCCGGTGAGTGCGGGGAGGTTGGGGAAAGGATGCCCCCCTGTACTCACTGGTGGCAGGAAGCGGAGTGCCGCAGCTGGGAGCTGGCGGAGTGGAGCGGGCTGGGGCCGGGCTGCTCCGCTTCCCGCCGCTGAGTGCCTGTCAGGGGGTGGGGAGTGTGGATAGGGGTCAGGGGAGCAGAGGGGTTGGGTAAGGGGGTGGGGTCCTGGGGGTGATTAGGGACGGGGGTCTCTGGAGGGGGCGGTCAGGGGACAAGGAGCAGGGGGGCCAAAGCAAGTTCGATATAACGCAGTCTCACCTATAGCGTGGTAAGATTTTTTGGCTCCGGAGGACCGTGTTATATCGGGGTAGATGTGTACTATTATTTATTAAGTGCTGGCAATGTTCTTAGCTCTTGACAATGCACAAGGGCCCAGATCCACAAAGGTATTTAGATTCCTAAAGTCCAGTGATTTCCAAGATGGCTACAGTCCCCCTAGTACCTTCAACAGTTTACCATCTAATAAGCAGAAGGAAGACAGGATTGTTCAGGCCTGGAAAAAGTGTAACTTAGACTTTTTTATTTAAGGTTTGATTTTATTCCCTTCCTGTGAGTTTTTAGGAGGGACTTGGAATGTGAGGAGACAGGAGAGTGGTGGATTGTGCCAGAGTAACAAACAGTAATTGTGCGTGACAGAAAGGAAGCATTCATCCCAAACGTCAGTTCATGCAGATGATCTCTTCAAACCCCTTGGGTGCAGCAACACCAAGCATTCCAGACTCTTCAGAATATCCCACCAGCCTCAGCTTCTCAATTCTAAACTCGTCTTTCATGGAGCCAAGCTTCATTTTTACCTTTTCAACCTGCTTCATGATTTCAGTATTTTCTCATGGTCTTTGGAAGCCATCACAAAACCTTTGTGCCATTATCCGGATAATGAAGGTTCAATTTCCAAAATTTCTCATTTAAAGCAAAATTTTACAAACTCCAATTGCTTTGGTCCTAATTCAACAAGGTACTTAAGTACATACTTAACTTGAAGCACATACATGAGAGCTTTGCTAATTCATGGCCTTTATCCAGTTCCCCATCTTCTTCTGCAATCACACCCAACATTCATTGTTTGCAAACTGAAAATACAGCATTGTATCCATGGCACGACTGAACTTGGGCTGGAAGGACTACCATTGAATGATTTCACA
This sequence comes from Terrapene triunguis, assembly GCF_002925995.2. NCBI lineage: Eukaryota > Metazoa > Chordata > Testudines > Emydidae > Terrapene > Terrapene triunguis. Next base: position 3,370,282 of record NW_020664374.1, on the reverse strand, counting down.
TTTTACTTGTTATTATTTATTCTTACTATTCATTATTTGTATTATCATAGCATCTAGAAGCCCCAATCATGGACCAGGACCCCATTGTACTAGGTGCTGTACAAACACAGAACAATCCCTCCCACAAAAAGCTTACATCAATATAAGAACTTAAGAATGGCCACACTGGTTCGGATCAATTGTCCATCTAGCCTACTATCCTGTCTTCTGACAGTGGCCAGTGCCAGATGCTTCAGAGGGAATGAACAGAACAGGGCCTGTCATCCCATCTTCTGGCAGTCAGGTTTAGGGGCCCCCTTAGCGTGGGGTTGTATCCCTGACCATCTGGATTAATAGCCACTGATGGGTCTATCCTCCAAGAACTTATCTAATTCTTTTTGAACCTAGTTATACTTTTGGCCTTCACAACATCCCCTGGCAATGAGTTCCACAGGTTGATGTGCATTGTGTGAAGAAATACTTCCTTTTGTTTGTTTTAAACCTGATGCCTATTAATTTCATTGGGTGACTCCTGTTCTTGTGCTATATGAAGGAGTAAATAACACTTCCATATTCACTTTCTCCAAACCATTAATGATTTTATAGACCTCACTCCTATCCCCTCTCAGTCTTCTCTTTTCCAAGCTGAACAGTGCCAGTCTTTTTAATGTCTCCTCCTATGGAAGCGGTTCCATACCCCTAATAATTTGTTTTGCCCTTCTCTGTACCTCTTCTAATTCAAATATATCTTTTTTGAGATGAGGTAACCAGAACTGCATGTAGTATAAGACAAGAGACAACAGATAGAGACAAACAGAGCGGGGAGTACAAGGAAACAGTGAGACACTATTGGTCAGCATGATAGGCTATGGACTCAGCACTTCAGCAGTCTAACTGTTGCCAAGTTTTTTTGTAGGCATTATGGCAAAGGAGAATTTTAAGGAGGCATTCGAAGGAGGATAATGAGTTAGATTTGTGGATGTTGACAGGTTGATTATGAGTTTATGGTTGTTGCCATTTTCTTGTGCCTACTCCCTAGGGGAAGTGATCTGCTATCAGACTAGGCCACAAACAGAACACTTAATACAAAATAAGCCAACCCCAATAGAACAGAGGGAGCCTGCCTCAAGCAATGCATGTGGCACAGGTGATTCCCATCCTGAAATTGGGTTATTTAATACAGAATTCCAGTTCACCTTTGTGAGGGCTTACCTGTCTCAGGATCTATACGGATCACTCTCCCTCCATCAATACAGGCCACCCAAAGTTTCCCTTCTGCGTCAATACACATTCCATCAGGCATTTGTTCCTCCTTTTCTAATTGGTACAAAACTTTACAGCAGGCTGTAGAAGGAATTATGAAGTCAACACTGAATGTGATAGGTTAGCTATACCACTGTGATAGCTTAACTGTACCATATACTAATTTAACAAATTCATTTAACATCTTCCACAGTCTCCTAAATGCTCTTACAAACAAATCAACTCATTTTTGTGATGAAGGCAGACAACAAAATTTGATTTACACATGTGCCTAGAGATGGCTGATGGGGCACAGTTAGTCTGATAAAAATAAACAGCCATTAGAACTGTTGTCTGAGGCTATACTGAATTCAGATGCCTGTGCTTTTACCAAGCATGGAGTACAGATCTTTGCTGTTGAAGAATTTGTTCTATCCATATTGCTCAACATATGAGCTCTAGGCCAGTTTATGACTATCACAAGCACAATGACTTTACTTTAGGTACTCACCACTGATCTCTGCCTGTGTGTTTTTTTCATATGCAAACCACAGAACTACTTAATTTAAATGTAGGTAATACATAATCTCTCCCAGACAAAGACCAAGAAGCCACTTTAATATAAAGAGAGACTGGCTTCTTGTTGACCAGCTATAAACTCATTATTTAGTTGGGCTTTGGACACCAAGGACATGATTGTCAAAACTAGACACAGATAATTACATGCTTAAACCACAATCCAGTGTGGTGTTCTGTGCAGTCTGCTGTGCCCACATGGAGTCCCATTGACCCAGTGAAGTCATTGGGGCTCTTCCCAGGTGCAGCAGTACACCTGTTTGGATTATAATGTAAGATCAGGACCCTAGTTTGCAGCCATAATGGAGATTTGCCAGTATAAAACCAGGGTGAAAGGAGATTCAGGCTCACAGTGCCTTCATATTTTGGCAAGAAAAAATCTTCTCACCAGAAATTTATAAAAATAGGCAGAGGAAATCTACCTAGTTGTATTCCACTTCTAAATACTTCATTTATATATGCATGAAGTCTGCACAGACTAGTGTACATAGGGAACCAATTCAGTCATTTGAATCACAACTGACATGACAATAATTAGTCTCAGCTGAATTGCTGCTATGTGAGATGGGCCAAAAAAAAGTTTCACTGAATGTTTGTTCAAGTTTTTAAATGAATTTGGGTCAGTTGTAGTCACACTTCAGTCTCCTTTCTGCAAAGACTGTAGTAAGCAAGGAATATTTGCCCAAGCCATGGATTTTACATGAATGCTACAGAACATTTGTGGAGAACTGTAAATTTATACTTGTGAGCATTCCTACTGGAAACCTGATTTTAAAAATATGCTTCTGTAATCAGGGAAGAGAAACATATGGTATGATCTTTTATGAGAGTTAATAGAAAGTGTACCAGTAGATGGCACTCAAGAATATGTAGCATTGTTTATGGGTTTTGTAGGATCGATACAATTCGTTGTGATTGTGCACTGCAAACAGCTTCCTTTGTGCAACTCTTAACATCAGCTCTTAACTTGACCTAGCTGTCCAATCAAAACAGATTCTGAATTCTCACAATGAACTGTTCATGAACAAGCTAGAATCCAAGAAATGTTCACCAAATAATTTTGTGTCATAGATTGTGAATTTCTTTTTCTATTGACAATTTGTGAACAGAAAAATTTATAATTTGTCATCTACTTCACTGACAATTACACACCCAGCTCTTGCTGAAGGAAATCAAACTACATTGATTTAAAAACTGATTTAAGAAAAGCATCTATACCGATTTTTCCTGTGTGCACATCATAGTCAAAGGCATGGACAGCATACGCCAGGCTATCAATATGAAAGAAGGTTCTGTGATCCAGTGACCAATCCAATCCATTAGAGATGTCCACCTGGTCTAACTGCTTCACTACAGAATAATCAGGAAAGAGCGTGTAGAGGGCACCTTGGCGTCTTGCTCGCACACCAGGTTCTGTCTCCTCAGCCATGGTACCTAAAAGGATAATGGGATCAATCATTGGAAAGTACAGCAGCCTGGAGAATCTTTACACCCTGCTAACTACAATAATGACCTCCTCATGTTCTCCTTGGGGTATATACTTTTATTACTTAAAGGGACTCTGAACTTAAAATGCATATACTGTAAACGTATTGTTACCTAGGTTATTAATAAAGACTTAGAATAACAGAAGTGAAAGATTTTTATAAATCCAATTTACATGTCAGCATTAAAGCTCTTTCACTTGTTTACTTTTTGCATGTCTCCACTTGAAAAATGAAAGTGAAGCCAGTTTCACTGTTTGCTTGAGGTTTTGGTGGTGGTGTTGCTGTGGATTTTTTTTTTCTTTTTTTTTACAGTCACTTTCAAGTTGCTGCAATAATTGAGTTTTTAATGCCCATGGGGAATATTTAAGTTTTGTTTTTAATTTGTGGAAATCCTTCTATTGGTCCTAAATTTTATAAAAGCTTTTTTTACAATATTTGAGCCAAATTTTAAGTTGGGATTGTCCACTCGTCACATACAGATATGAACAGCATATATAGAAAAATAATATTTCTCTTTCATTTTTCTAACTTTAGGCTGCTGCAAGACTAGGAAATAAGAATAAAGTTAACCCCACATCAACCCTTAATATAGTAAACTCCAGTCTAAAATTAGAGTAACTATTGTTGGTAAATAGTGAATAATAAACTGACAGACTATAGTTGACATAACACATTTGGACCTGTTTCTGGAACCACTGCCAAGCACAGAAATTACTGTCACGACTCTGTGGATCTGCTCCCAGTAGTAATTGCTGTGTTTGGTAGCAAGTGTTTGTTGAATCAGGCCTTTAATTTGAATCTATAATGTAAATCTGAGCGTGTGTGTGTGGGGGGGGGGGGGTGAATGCGTGAAATCCTGTCTGCCCCTGCTACATCCAGGCCAGCCTCACTTTAGACTGTGAGTCCCTCCTGCTGACCTGTCTCACAATCAGGGGCATCCAAACACCACTTTCCGAGTCCATGCTTCTGCAGTAATAGAAGTACCAATTCTCACACACTTCACCTATTGCTGAGTGAAGCTCAGCTGAAGAATCAAGTTCCCAGAGAATAAAAGTACAATACACATTAGAAATAGTCCTACTTCATTGAGAGTGAAAATCCTGTCAGAAACATACCAGCAAAAAATCTCCCCTTTGGATCCACTTTCCCATCATTGAACCTGTTGTTTGGTTTATCCTGTTCAAGTTCTGCAATAGTGGTTACTGACTCCATGTCCCAGTTTAAAAAGGCAAATCTAGTTCCCAAGGCAATGACATAACCCCCGCACTTTCGAAGGGCCACCGAGCCAACGCGAGCATCTGCAAACAAGAGAGAGAGGGGGAACGGGAGAAATTCAGTGAGTGTCAGATCATGTTATATCATAGGCTATATATCCAGTTTGACATCACCTTCTCACTAGATGTGCAGTGCCATTTCTTAGCTCTCTAATGGCATGGCTGAGATCAGTAACTGGATGGAGAAAAACTGGTTGAAGCTGAATCCAGGAAAGACTGAGATAATGTGAGTAGGAGAAGTGAGGCACTCTGAAGAACTTGCCACATCTATAACATTACCTTCCATTCAGATCATTAACATAGCTTGTAGGCTTAGTGTTCTCCTAGGCTCCTCACTACTTCTAAACACTCAAGCACCCAGAGCCAAGAAAAAAATCCATTTCATCTACCACTTCCGGGAAAACTATGCCCTTTCCTGTTGACTTTGGACTTAGACACAGTGATCCATGCATTTCAAACCGCCACCTTGATAACTATAATTCTCTGTCTTGTTGACTTGGGCCACCTCTTACTAAACAATTGATTGTAGGAGTGCAGTTCACTTGTCTCAATAGAAAGTAAAAGGATGGCATGAAATACTATAAACTACTTGTGGCTCTGTATAGGAAGAAAGATCACCATATGTACAGTAAGATATCACCACTGATGTAGCATCACTGTTGCACAATTGCGATAAATCTTATGCAAAGTATGCCTTGTAAGGTATCATTGGAAAGGCTGTGATTTGTTGAACAAAGTTATCCTGTTTATATTTATTATCATCGTGTATGAAATTATGGATCTTTGCTGTGTGTTTGTATCTTGAACATGTTGTGTTCCTAGGTAACACCCACAGGACAGATTTACATCAAGACCAGCCAGCCATGGTTGATGGGCCATTAAAAAGAATCAGCTCTTCCAGTGGGCCCCTCCTGAGGATGCCTCCGAGAGCATGTAGACAATGGATGCCTCATGACTCAGCAAGGGCACATAGAACATGTGATCCCTGACTCCATGTTTGAGACAGTAACTTTCCATACACATGGGTTGGAGAGGGGGGAGGAGGCTATCAATGGGAGAGTGTGACATCATTGCCTTGCTTCTTTCCTGCTCCACATCTCTGAATTATGATTTCTAACAAAGAAGAGCTTTGAACAATGGACTGAGGACCCCAATATTTGAGATGAAACAGAGATTTATTACAAACTGGCAGATTTAACATCACTGCTATTATCCTGATCTACAAACTCTGAAATCAACTGTAATGGATATGACTCATTATAACCTCTTAATAACGCTCTTCCTTTTTATATATATATATATATACACCTTTAGTTTTTAGTAACTAAAGGATTGGCTACCAGCATGGTTTGGGGGTAAGATCTGAAGTATATTTTGACCTGGTGTGTGTGTCTGGTTCCTTGGAATGAGAAGAATCTAATAGATGTGATTCTTGATTTTAATAATCATTTATCACAGAACTCTGGTTTGTCTGGATGGTGCATGAGGGGCTAGAGGGCCTGAATGGGACTGTCTGTGTCTACAGAAAAACTAGTATAGCAGTTTGGAAGTACACATTTGTTACTGGCTTGGTGAAAGCTTATGATAGACTATACTGCCAGTTTGGGGAACATGCCCTGTTTTATGGCAGTCTGACCGAAGAAGTGGGTTGTAGCCCACGAAAGCTTATGCTCTAATAAATTTGTTAGTCTCTAAGGTGCCACAAGTACTCCTGTTCTTTTTGCGGATACAGACTAACACGGCTGCTACTCTGAAACCTGACCTGAGATTGGCGTTCTTAGCTGTGTACCATACTAGGCAGCATGACACTACTAACTGACAAACTACTAACCTGGGACCGACGTGGCTACAGCTCCACTGCATACAAACGACTATCAGCAGAGATAGATCAACTATAACACAGGGGAAAAAACAACCTAAAAGGTACAGAAACAAAGTAGCAAACAAGTTTTAAGACTTAGCGTGGCACTGTCTTACCCACAGACACACTATGCACTTCATTGGTGACTGAGTTCCAGCGGCAAACTTTCTGTGAATTAATATCCACATATACAAGTGCATTTTCCCTTTCTTCCCATACTGGGCACTCTCCCATCCTGTTCTTCTCCTTCACAACAGACTCAATCTTAATAGAACACATGGCCTAAGAGGAGGAGAGCAAAAGATGAACCACATGAAAAATTCATTTTAACAAAAGAAGGCTTATTGTATTGAATTTTTATAGAAACATCATATTTAGAGCAGGAATTAGGGAACTATATGGTCCCATAGATGCCACATAGGATTAGTGAATATTTGGGGAATCCAATACATCTAGTCTCTGGTACTTATATGGGTCCCATTATTATCTGATCTTAGCACCTCACAATCTAGGACTCGAATATTGAGACTTACAGTGTGAGGATCCCAGATTTATAAAACTGGACAAATTACCTTACGCTAAAACTCGATAAAAACTCAAGGTGATATTTTCAAGCCTCGTATTTGCTAAGCAGGCTTCTGGAAAGAGAAAGGGAAAATAGGGAATAAACAAAAAAATGGGGGGGAGGGAAGCCAAACATGAAAAAGAACTAAACTTTATAGTTAGACTAGGTGGGTGAGGCAATATCTTTTACTGGACCAACATCTGTTGGAGAGAGAGACAAGTTTTTGACCTTACACAGAGCTCGAAAGCTTGTCTTTCTCACCAACAGAAGTTGGTCCAGTAAAATATGTTACCTCACCCACCTTGTCTCTCTAATATCCTGGGACCAACATAACTACAGCTACACTGCATACAAACTTTACCATTAAAATTCATTTTTCTACATGTATTTTCTGATGTTTCCCTGGAGTAATCCCTCCTTCCCACAAATTCTAGGACATGGGTTTAATATTTTTGTAGTGTTGCCAAGTGTTAATTCATACCGGGGATGTAATTGTAGTGTAGGAGTCAGGGGAGCGGTGTTTAAAAGGTAATAGGTAAAAATAGTATTTCAAGAACATAAGATCCCTCTCATTAATATATATATATATGTGTGTGTGTGTGTGTATATATATATATATATTAATGAGAGGGATCTTATGTATGCACCCACCTTATAGTAGCTCCATCTATCAGTAGCTGAAAGCCTGTGCTACCACACAGGTGTAATATGTAAAGTCATGTGGTAAAAAAGCCAAAAATGGCTAAGAACTTAAAAGAGGGATGGTAGCAGACTGTGAAACCCAGTGATGATTCAACCTGGTGATATTCTGAACAAAAAGAGCTCTCAACCATGCTTATAGCTGTTTCCCTTGCTTCACACTGACACAACAGACATCTAGGCTTCAGAGTGATGTTTGGGGTTATTGTGTGTGCTGGATGTGTGGGTGGTTGTGTTGATTTGGGTCTAGGAAGGTTGTGCTGGGAGATTTGTTTTATAGATTCATAGATTCTAGGACTGGAAGGGACCTCGAGAGGTCACCGAGTCCAGTCCCCTGCCCGCATGGCAGGACCAAATACTGTCTAGACCATCCCTGATAGACATTTATCTAACCTACTCTTAAATATCTCCAGAGATGGAGATTCCACAACCTCCCTAGGCAATCTATTCCAGTGTTTAACACCCTGACAGTTAGGAACTTTTTCCTAATGTCCAACCTAGACCTCCCTTGCTGCAGTTTAAACCCATTGCTTCTTGTTCTATCCTTAGAGGCTAAGGTGAACAAGTTTTCTCCCTCCTCCTTATGACACCCTTTTAAATACCTGAAAACTGCTATCATGTCCCCTCTCAGTCTTCTCTTTTCCAAACTAAACAAACCCAATTCTTTCAGCCTTCCTTCATAGGTCATGTTCTCAAGACCTTTAATCATTCTTGTTGCTCTTCTCTGGACCCTTGCCAATTTCTCCACATCTTTTTTGAAATGCGGTGCCCAGAACTGGACACAATACTCCAGCTGAGGCCTAACCAGAGCAGAGTAAAGCGGAAGAATGACTTCTCGTGTCTTGCTCACAACACACCTGTTAATACATCCCAGAATCATGTTTGCTTTTTTTGCAACAGCATCACACTGTTGACTCATATTTAGCTTGTGATCCACTATAACCCCTAGATCCCTTTCTGCCGTACTCCTTCCTAGACAGTCTCTTCCCATTCTGTATGTGTGAAACTGATTTTTTCTTCCTAAGTGGAGTACTTTGCATTTGTCTTTGTTAAACTTCATCCTGTTTAACTCAGACGATTTCTCCAATTTGTCCAAATCATTTTGAATTATGACCCTGTCCTCCAAAGCAGTTGCAATCCCTCCCAGTTTGGTATCATCCGCAAACTTAATAAGTGTACTTTCTATGCCAATATCTAAGTCGTTGATGAAGATATTGAACAGAGCCGGTCCCAAAACAGACCCCTGCGGTACCCCACTCGTTATGCCTTTCCAGCAGGATTGGGAACCATTAATAACAACTCTATGAGTACAGTTATCCAGCCAGTTATGCACCCACCTTTTGATTTGTGCAGGTGGCAAATGAGGGTTGTGCACTACCGTGAGGGGTTCTGTGTGTTTGGAGTTATTGTGTGTGCTGGTTGTGTTGTTGTGGGGGGCTTGTGTTGGGCAGGGAGAGTTGTGTGGATTTCCATGGGTGACAAATGAGGGGTTTATAGTGAGGTGAGGCGCTGTGTGTGTTTGGGGTTATTGTGTATGCTGGTTGTGTTGCTGTCTGGGTGATTGTGTTGATTTGTGTCTGGGGTGGTTGGTTATGCTGGGAGATTGTGTGGGTGGCAAATGAGAGGAGTGTATTGTGGTGAGGGGCTGTGTGTGTTTGGCATTATTATGTATGCTGATTGTGTTGATTCGTTTCTAGAGGGAGTTGTGCTGGGAGATTTCTGTTTATTTGTGTAGGTGGTGAATAAGGGGTGTGTGCTGTGGTGAGAGGCTGTGTGTGTTTGGGGTTATTGTGTGTGCTGGTTGTGTGGTTTGGAAGAACTATGGCAGTGGGGCCAAGTAATCTGCCATTTTTGTAGTCTCCCTCATACAACCAATTAAATTGTTGCATGCAAATTAGCTACAGAGTAAGGATGGTGATTGGCTGAGTAACCTCTGATTCCACAGTGGTCTAGGCTTTTGGCATGGCACAGATACATGCCTTGATGTTGCACAGGTGCAATTTGTAAAGCTGAAAATGGCTGAAAATTTTAAAATTGGACAGTAACAGACTGAAACCCAGTGATGACTGAACCTGGTGATATTCTGAACAAAAAGAACTCTCAAGTATGCTTGTGGCTGTTTCTATCACTTCACACTGACACAACAGACATTCCAGCCTTCAGAGTGACATGCAGTGCTTGACTTTGCAACCTGAATAAGGTTCTTGTAACATATTTTGTGTTTGTAATTTCCTAGCTTTTTAAAAAAGCAAACGGAAAAAAATGAAGCTCCATTGTGTGGTATCACAGTGACTAGAGCTGGGCAGAGAATGTTTTGCAGAGGATTTTGAAACTTGGTCTTGTTCCAATTCAGAAAAAGTTTGACATTCTCTGTGAAAATGGAATTACTGTTCTCCTCCCAGCTCTACTGGGAGCCTGGACTCTGGGGCAGTTTGTAAGCCACAAGAGCCCCAACTCTGAGAGAGCCCACTTGGCAGACTGTCCTGGAGCTGCGGATCCTGGAGGCCTGTGCTGCCAAGAAGCCTCGAGCCTGGGAGCTAGGGCTCTCAGGGCTTCCAGGCTCTCGGCTCCCCTTCAGCCCACCTGATGGCCTGATGAGGCACTGGGAACTTGAAAGCCGGGGTGCTCCAGCAGTTTGCCAGGCAGGCTGCCGTGTCAGAGGGGAGAGCTGGCAGGAAACCAGGCAGGATTCTTCTGTCAGAAGCCTGCTCAGTTTCCAGTGTAATTTCATCATAATCAACATGGTCCCACAGAACATTTCGATTGTGACCAATCAGCAAAACCCAACGAAAAAATGTTTCATCAAAAAAAATGTGACCAGCTCTAATACTAACACCCACATAATTCATCAGCCGGGTTTGAACCTTTAGATCCACTGCCCAGACCTCTGCCACTTCAGCTAACAGGTTAAGCAAAAGTAGTTGTAGGTTGTCATCCTCTATGTGGACCTGCAGTAGAGGGGAATGGGACATTTTGCCAGTGTTTTCACAGATATTTGCTGACAGCAGAGGAATGGGGGCCCTCAGGGACCTTGGGTTCCATTACAAGCTCTGGAGGGGAGTACTGTCTAAGGGGCATAGACTCTTTTGTCTATTCCCACCCAAAATTGACCCCTTCTGCCCTGTCCCCTTCAACCAGTCCCTCTCATGTCTCTTTCCCATTCCAGGATCCTTGTCTCAGTCTCATTCTTCTGCCTACCCAGTCCCAACCTCCACTCCTCAGTTTTCTTTCTCATCCCATTGCTGGTCTCCTTTCCCAGCCAGTCCTAGTCTCCCTCTGGGCTCACTGTCCAAGTCCCAGTTTGCCCCACACTCTCATTCTCTCACCACCAACCATCGGCAGTGAGTGACTCCTGCATTTGAAGAGGCTGGGCATGAGCGCTGGAAGCTCCCTAGAAGTGGGGGGATGGGGCACCAGTTCCCGGACCGTGGCCTGCCCCATTCAGCCTCCTCCCCCTGAGACCCCACCCATGCACCACCCCAGGCCCCACTCCTGCTTAGCCCCCACCCCAGAGGCTCACCCACGCACTCCACTAGCGCCTCTCCACCCCCTCTCCCGAGGCCTCCCCCCACCCACCGCTCACTCCTTGGAAGTGCAAGCAGCTGGCAGGGGGTCCTCAGTGGAAGAGGCAGAGTGGGGGAGGGAAGAGGCACCACGCAGGCAGGGCCACGGGGAAGAGGATGAGTGGGAGCAGGGCCTCAGGGCTTAGCACGGGAAGGGCCCTGGCTCAGGCACCCTTTCGGTGGCAGTGCTCCAAAAGCAGCAGGCCGGCACACCTCCAAAGGGAGGTGCACCGCATCCTGTTTGGGGAGGTGTAGCCTCTTATACCCTCCACCCACGCTCCCAACTCTTTGTCCCCAGTCTCTTTGCCCAGCCACTTCAGTTCCCCCCTCCTGGCTCTTCATCCCATGTCTTTCCTCCCATACTAGCTCCCAGTCCTAGTCTCTCACCCTGGGCTGCTCATCCAATATCAGTCTCCCCACTCAAACCCTCCCAGGCTCTTTGACCCCAGCTCCCCTTTCCCTGGCCCTTGTTCCAGTCTCTTGGCCTAACCAATCCCAGATTTTCCTCCCTCTGGGGCTGCAATTCCATTCTCCCTGCTGAACCAGTCCCAGCCTCCTCTAACTCCTGACTCCTATTCCCAGTCTCCACTCTCTCCCAGTCCCAGTCTCCTTGCCCAGCCAATCCCAGTTTCCATCACCCACACCAAGATTTTTCCAAGGCTTATAAACTTGGTCACAGTGGAGTGTTTTCTCACAGGGATAGCATCCCTGACACAAAATCCACCACTGCTCCAACAGCTAAAGCTAGTTTAAAAAAGAGCAGATCACCAACATTTTTTAATATGGACACAACTTATTTTCCCCTAACCTCATTCTAAGAAATGGCTGAACCGTTTTGACTGAAATTTTTCCACAAAGTTCAGCCTGAAGCAAACATTCAATATGGAAAATTTCAGCCTGAATGGTTGAAGTTGGCAAAGTTATAAGCAACTGAAAATAGGGTGGGAAGTGTCAGGGAAACTGTTCTGCAGGGTTCCAGCGACTTCTGAAACAGAAGACAGTGAATGCCACTAAAGGTCTCACAAACTAAAAAGATACTTCCCAATTCCTATACACTACATTCTTCTAGCAGGTATTTCCAACCTCTCCCATCCATTGGCCTACTATGATCCGCTTCCTTCATAATAAAAGGTGGAGACTCAGTGCTCCCATCCCACTGTGACAAACAAACTGACTTTTTGCTCCAGCTGACAAAACCTTCCTGAACTCCCTTGTCTCCCAGTAGTGACAAGCTCATCCCCAGCTCTGCTCCCTGTGCTGTGGTAGTCTGGTTGGGTACATCTACACAGCCCGTGGAAGATGGCAAATCTGCCAGCCTGGGTCAACAGACTCGGGCTCATGCTACCACACTAAAAATAGTTGTGTAGATGTTCTGGTGCAGGCTGTACTTGGGCTCTGAAGCCTATGGAGAGGGGTGGGTTTCAGAGCCCAAGCTCCAGTTAAAGCCACAACTTCAAAGCGCTGTCTACACAGCTATTTTTAAAGCACTAACACAAGCACAATCTGTCAACCGCAGCTGGGAGGCTCGCTGCAGTAGGCTGTGTAGACCTAGAGGTCTCCATACATTTCATTTTCCAAAGGGTTTCACATTTAACATGCCTAGTCTTAGTTTGTAAGATCTATGGGCAGGAATTATGCGTGAGATTCTCAAAAGCACAAACAGCAGTTAGGTGCCTAATAATCATTGAAAGTCATTTGTGTTTTTGAAAATCTCCCCCTTTATGTCTTCCTCTGTGTTTTGTACAGCATGCCACAGACATTATTTACTAAATCCCTCATATGGATCACGCCTGAGGTGAATGATCAGGAAAGTTAACATTCCAAAGAGAAACCAGTGAACCCTAACATACTTTCATGAAAATAACAACATTTGGTTCACTTTTTATGACGGCATTATACATAATTATATGGACATTTTAGTCTCTTGAAATCATGCCTCAGCCACTTTCAGAGCAGACGTGGCCAACATGTATCATCAAAATCCTTTGCATATTGAAACATCTTGAACTTATCATTGCTTTGAGGAGGCAAGAAGTATATCTGATTAGGAACTAAAAGCCAAATGATATCAAAACATCCATTCTGATATAAAAAAGAAACTGTATAATTAAAAATCTCTTTCCAAGAGTTCTCTTAAAATAGTATTTCTGAATTTTAAATATTGTGTGTCTTTAAAAATAATTGTTGTAGCAAAATTTGTGGCTTCAGTATGTATTAGATATATCCAAAGAATCTACTATTAACCACTGGCTACTAAGTGTGCTTTTTCCATCTCTCTCTCTCTTTCTCACACACACACACTCTCAATTTCAACTTCAGATTGAAATCTTGAACAAGGCAACAGCTGACACTTTAAGTTTCTGTCCAATTGAACCATAGTCTGTGAAAGATAATTAAGTAATTTTGGGATCACACACAATTTAAATAACACTGCAATTTTAAAACAGACAAAAAGGCAGAATAGTCAAACCAAGCTATGGGGCACAAAGAGGAAATGTGATACTATTCATCTAATAAGGACTAATTAAAGAACACAGCTCCGGCAGATGAACCCAAGGACTGGGTTGGTGTCTTCTTTCCTATGCTGACCCAGTAAAACTGTCAGCAATTTCAGAGATTAAAAATGTGTAATAGTTGATGTTATCTATACTTAGCAGTTAGCTGTTTACATTTTCTGTGCAGTCAGCAGTCACATGCATGATGAGGCATGAAACAAGGCCCTGAAAATGGTCTGTTTCATATTGCCAGCAGCAGCAGGACAACCTGAGAGGTGGAAAAGTCTTGCTCGGCATTTTTCTCTGAGTTGTCATTGGGGGCAGAGGAGGAAAATCCAGATATTTCACCATTCACGTTCCCCAATGACTAGCCCAGACTTTTTAAATTTAGAGACAAATGACTAGAGGGAAAAAATGAGGGGAAAAGGGATTTTGTAGTACAATGTCAAGTGAGACCTCAAGGAAGGATAGTTGTGTGCTTAAGATACTGGGTTCTTTAAAATGGTGGTTAAAAAGCCATGTCTACACTATAAACACTTAGCCAGCACAGCTATACTGGCAGACCCCCTTGTGTAGCATATGTCAACAGAAGGAGTTTTTCTGTCAGCATAACACTGTGAATGTTATATATGTCCCATATGTTTTATGGAAATATGCTTATGAGTGTGAATATGATGTAACTGGAATATGCTTTATGCAAAAGATCTCTTGTAAGGTATCATAACAAAGGTTATAACCTACTGAATATATTCCTCCTATTTGTATGCATGTATCATTCTTGTATCTGAAGCTAGAAATACAAAGTATAACTCTGAGGTCCTATTGTAATTATGCAAAGTGTGGGCCATTAATGATGGTTTAGAATCTTGATGGCTCCATTGACTAGGACAATTGGTTGTAAATGGTTTATTTACCTGCAAACCTTCTTGTGTATGTGTGGGCCAGCCCAGGAAGAATGGAGACTAGGGGTCTAACAGCGACATGTGACCATGTCACATGATACTGGAATCCATCTTAATCCTTGTACTTTTCCATTGATGAGGCGGGGTGGGGATAGGGACAGACAAAAGATTCCCGCCTTGTGCTAAAGCTATAAAAGGGGGTGGAGCAGGACAAAGGGGGCTGCCAATCATGAGAAAACTCCTGCTTACCACCTGAGATGTCTGCTGGATCTAACAAAGATTGTACTAGGGGAAAAGATTGGGCCCAGACTAGGAAGGAGTCTAGTCTGTGAAAGGAGCTAATTGGAACATCTCGGCGGGTGAAATATTACCTGTAATCAGTTTCTTAATGTATTAGGCTTAGACTTGCATGTTTTTGCTTTACATTTTGCTTGGTGACTTACTTTGTTCTGTCTGTTATTACTTGAAATCACTTAAATCCTACTTTTTATACTTAATAAAATCACTTTTGTTTATTAATAAATCCAGAGTAAGTGATTAATACCTGGGGGAGAAAACAGCTGTGCATATCTCTCTATTGGTGATATAGAGGGTGAACAATTTATGAATTTACCCTGTATAAGCTTTATACAGAGTAAAACTGGGTGTCTGGGTGCTGGAGGCAGGTAACTTGCTGAACTGTTTTCAGTTAAGTCTGCAGCTTTGGGGATGTGGACCAGACCCTGAGTCTGTGTTGCAGCAGGCTAGCGTGTCTGGCTCAACAAGACAGGGTTCTGGAAGGCCCAAGCTGGCAGGGAAAATGGGCTCAGAGATAATTTCAGCACATCAGGTGACAGTCCCAAGGGGATCTCTGTGACCGAACCCGTCAAACACCACCACCTCCCCTAATGACATAAGCTAAATCAGTGTTTCCCAACCTGTGTGCCATGGCACACTGTTTTGTCATCAGGCCCAAACAGGTGTGCTGCAGAATTTTTGTGTTTGTGTGTTTCACGAGCGTTTGTGCCAGGCTCAATTTCACAGCATGGAGCCTACCGGCCTTTCTTTCTTACAGCAAGCTGACTGAAAAATTTTCACCAAAGTGTTTTGCTATTTAAAAAAATGCCTTTTTGACTAAATGGAAGTTTTTTGGGGAAAAAATTCTGTTTTCATCAAAAAACTGAAAACCAAAAGAATTTGTTCATTTTTCTTGGGCAAAAACTGAAAAATTGTCATATTTTAAATAAAAGCCTCCAAAAATCCATTTTCATCAAGAAATTTTCATCGAAAAAACACATTTCCCAACCAGCACTACTTTTCTGTTGCCAAGACTAGTGTGGCCATAAAGTTTAATACCATAGTGCCAACATGAAATGAAGCAATGCAAAGAAGTGAAGTAATAACCATAACAACAGAAATGAATGCACTGTTTTCTCACAGAGCAATCTGGATGCAATATAGTCAGTCAGTTATCCCAGCTGTGAGACAGCTATGAAAACAGCATCACAATGAAAAATTACAAGTCACATAGAGCTAGATGTAAATGCTCTGTGAACGTGCAAATATGGGGGAAGGAGGCTGTGAAAAACTCATCTTCACCCTGCCCAACAGCCAAGCACAATTGCTGTCCCTGTGCTCCACAAAGCACATGAAGTGCTTCTGCCATGTGCCCCTTGAGGTGCAAGACAGCCCAAGCAGGGCCCAGGCTTGCCAGTCATATGCACCGGCCAGCAAAGGTAACCCAGCGTGCAGTGAGATGCATGTTTTACCCATTAAATCTCAGAAATTCTCCCAGAGTAGTGCACCTTTGCATCCCTCATCCCCACCAAAACAGGACTGTATCTATAAAAACATGATTAACCCACAATTAGCACATGTGCGCGCACGCACACACACACACACACACAGACACACACACACACACACACAGAGTAAAAGTTTACCTCAACTTTTCCGTCTTTATCTTCAGTTAATTTGCTTCTTGTCCTATTGTTCTGTGAAATAGAAAAATTCTCTATTGAAATTGTTAACCTAATGGTATTCATAGATCATGATTATATCCCTCTGCAACACCACCTGTGGGTTCCCTGTTCCCTGATAGTATTTCCCTCCACCCCCAACACCAAGATTACACACACATACAGATAGTTTTGTCTCTCCTGATATCTTACCCTCCAAATCCTTATGCAATTGCTGTTGGGTTCTTTTACTTCTAGTTTTCCTAAACTGAATGTGATAGTTAAGACACTGAATTCATATACTAAGGCACTATTACTTCTCTGCATGAGAGTCATATACTATTATAAATACACACACACACACATTTTATTTACATATTACACACACCAGAGAACAACATTGGGTTTGTCAATATGGCATTACAAATATTTACTAATTCTCTCTCTAGCTCACTCCTTTCCTCTTAACTGCCCCACTTCTTCCCTCTAGGTATCCAACTTTACACCCACTAGAATCTCCTCTCTTTGGATGTAACCTGCATTTTGCAGTTTGACTCTGTCCTCCTTTGTCTTTGCCATTCTCCGCCCTCTCAGAGTCAACAACAAACTTGTTTGAATTTACACTGTTAATAAACATGCATAAATGCCACTACTGACCTGTGTGGTATCCTACTTGGCAATGTTCTCCAAAAGTCAACTGAAGGGTTATCTTCATGTAACTTCCTTCTCTTTTGAAGAATCCCTCTTGAATGAAACTTGGATCAGGAAGATTTTGGCTCGCAAGGCAGTAATTATTTTATTGCTTATTTCAATAGAAACTATTTCTCAGGTAAAGGAATACTTTGATTTTCCCAGGTCGGTTGGAAATAAATACACTCACCCGTGACTATAGATTTAGATCACGAGTGAAAAAACCTTCAGGGCACAGCAGCTGCTCCTCCTGATATGGCTTTTCCTGTTGTTGAGTTCTTGCCCAACCCTACCTGAAATCAATGCAAGTAAGTCTCTGTTCAGGACATAGCAACATAAACAAACACATGCATTAAAACAAAAGTGAAGAAATTCCACTAAACTGGATGAATGGCAGCAGGGTAGGAAACATCAAGGGGAGGTGACTGCTGTTCTTTCTTTCAAATATGAATTGAAAAACATCTGTATGAAGAAGTTGAGAAGTTCCATTTAAGGGATGGGTATTCACCATACCTCATGCATAAAAATCTACCAGGCAGCTATTCCCCACTGGACAGGGTTTGGGAGCTGAAATGAAAGAAGCAGCCAGGTCCTCTGGGTGGGATTTGAGGTTGAGGACATACAGCATTCCCACCGCACCTTACACCTGGCAAGTGGATGTGTTTTTTAGCAAATGATTCATCATTTTCCACTGATTCCTTCACTGAAGTTCATCTGGTCCACCATATTTTAATAATGTTGAACACAGGCAAGTCCCCATGCTCGTTTCTATTAACTTGCCAATATTAATACTAAATAGCAGTGCTCACCTTTGTGAACCTTGGGCCTGCAGGCCCAGGGTCTAGCAGGCTTTGGGCATAGAAGCTGTTTAGGGCTTTATGTCAGGGCATCTGGAAGTATTTGTTTGAGGGCACAGCTCCTTCCCATCACCACACGTACATGGCATTGTGGCCAGGACAAAACAGCTGGAAGCAATCTTTGAAGAAATCAAATAAACTAACATGTTGAAGTGCAAATATGTATTCTTTTATGTATATAGGCACCTGCTCCCATGTCGTGCACCCTATCCAGGAGCTTTACTAGCAACTATGGCGTACCACAAAGCGCAGGATGGAGAACGTGCTGCGTGTGGATGCACTGCACAAGTTTACAGAAACCAGGATGGTTAATGTGGACACATAGTACCACTGGAGGAGCAAAGAGAGCTAGACAGACTTCTAAGAGTCGGACACTAGGAAAAGAATTAATTAGCCAAGTTCGCATACAGTGGGTTGGGCATCTATAGAGTGTGTTTTGAACAGATCAAAGCCAAGTCTCAGAGCAAAATCACCAACAGCTCTTTTAGAGAAGCCAAAAGAAGCCAAAGCCATAGGCACACACAACAATTATCACAGTTGTGACAATTTCATAGATTCTAAGGTCAGAAGGGATCATTAGGATCATTTAGTTTGACCTCCTGTGTAACACAGGCCATAGAACTTCCCAAAAATAATTCCTGGAGCATGTATTTTAGAAAAACATCCAATTTTGATTTAAAAATGGTCAGTGATGGAGAATCCACTACAACCCCTTGGTAAATTGTTCCAGTGGTGAACTACTTTCACCATTAAAATGTACACCTTATTTCCAGTGTGAATTTGTCTAACTTCAAGTTGCAGCCATTGGATTGTGTTATACCTTTCTCTACTTGTGGCTCTTCTCTGAACCCTCTCCAGTTTATCATCATCCTTTTAGAATTGTCACTGGAACTGGGCACAGTATTCCAACAGTGCCAAAAACACAGGTAAAATAACCTCTCTACTTCTACTCTAGATTCCTCTGTTTATGCATCTCAGAATTGCATTCGCTCTTTTGGCCTGAGTCTCACACTGGGAACTCATGTGCAGCTGATTATCCATCAACGCCCCCAAATCATTTTCAGTCACCGCTTCCCAGGATAGCATTTCCCATCCTGTAAGTGTAGCCTACATTCTGTGTTTCTAGATGTATACATTTACCTTTAGCATATTGTTTGCTTGCACACAGTTTACCTAGCAATTTAGATTGTGCTGAATCAGTGACCGGTCCTCTTCATTGCTTACCACTGCCCCAATTTTTGTGGCATTTGCAAACTTTACCAGTGATAATTTCATGTTCTCTTCCAGGTCATTGATAAAAATGTTAAATAGTATAAGGCCAAGAACTGATCCCTGCAGGACCCCACTGATGATTCCCTGTTTATAATAACAATTTGAGACCTATCAGTTAGCCAGTTTTTAATCCATTTAATGTACACCATGTTATGTTCATTTATATCGTTCTAGTTTTTTAATCAAAATATCATGTGGCACCAAGTCAAATGTCTTACAGAAGTCTAAATATATTACATCAACACTATCACCTTTATCACCCAAATTTGTAATCTAAAAATAATAATAATAATAAAAAAAAAGATATCCACAGTTTGACAGGATCTATTTTCCATAAACTCATGTTCATTTGCATTAATTACATTACCCTCCTCTAGTTCTTTATTAATCAAGTGTCATATCAGCCACTCCATTATCTTGCCCAGGATCGATGTCAGATCATCCCATTAATCTTTATAAAAATTGGCAAAAAGTTAGCTTTCTTCCAGTCTTCTTGAATTTGCACCAAAACTTATTGAAAATCAACATTAATAGTCCAGCACATTCCTCAGCCAACTCTTTTAAAACTCTTGGATGCAAGCTATCGGAACCTGCTCATTTAAAAATCTCTAACTTTAGTAGCTTCTGTTTAACATGCTCCAGAGAGATTAGTGGAATGGAAAGAGTGTTATCTTCACCATATGATGAGACTATATCATTTGTTTTTTCCTCCAAATACAGAACAAGAATATTTATTGAACTCTTCTGCCTTTTCTGCATTTTTATTAATAAATCTACCATTTCCTTCTAGTAATGGACCAATACCATTGTCAGGATTCTTTTTGTTCCTAATATATTTTTAAAAGTCCTTTTATTGTCGTTAACTCTGTTGGCCCTATATTTCTCCTTGTGTCTGCTGGCTTCCTTTATCAATTTTTTGCAATTCTGATCTATATTCATTACTATCAACTTCCCCCTCTTCCATTTGTTATATATTATTTTTTACAGCTGCTTTCACTTCCCATCTAAACCAGGTGGTTTTTTTTTAATTCTTCCTCAATTGTGACATTGTTGCTTTAGGGTATCAAGTAAAGTATTCTTAAATGATTCCCCATTATCATTCCCATTTTTCTAATTGAATTCTTCCTCCCATCTGATTTTTCTCATAATTGTTTTCAGATTTGTGAAATTGGCCCTATTAAAGCACCAAGTACATAAATTACTGGTCTGGACTTCATTCTGCTTGCACATTATAAGTGTGGTCAAATTATGGTCATTTGTACCTAAGCTACCATTAATTTTTAGTTCTGTGATCTGTTCCTCTTTATCTGTCAGGCCAAGGTTTAAGATGGAATTTCTAAACATAATAGATGACAATTTCCTAACTCAAAAAGTGTTGCAGAAGAATTCTAAGGATGTTTTAGTACTGTCAGCATGAGACCTCCAGCAATATCCTTGAAAGAAACCTTATTGAACTAAGTGTAAGTATCTTTGGAGTCCATTGAATTAAATGCAAAGGTTATGTATTATCATGGATTGGGATTGAATATAATCTCTCTAGAGTGGAGATATGATGTGAACCCTGAGAAATGTTCTGAACTTCAGAGGATTGTATTGAAGAATGTGCCAGACAAGAATGGACTTTTGGGACAAACAGCATAAATAGTTTGCTTGGGGGAATCTCTAGGCTGTGAATGCAAATTCTCCTCTTCCCCCCAGTTATACAAAAACCCAGCCATGTGTAGTTACATCTTGAACAGGAGATCATTGTCTGTTGATTACCTATTCCCAGAGTCTCAAGATCAAAGGCCAAGTTGAATAGAGAAATGGATGAACTGCCCAGCTGGTTATTTTGGTTCTGAGCTAAGGCTGTTAAACCTGTGACCACAGAAAAACCCCTTGGCGAGGTTTGAAGGACTGACTCCTACCAGAGCCCTAGTTGGAGTTGTGGGTGATCTCTGGTAATCTTCTTAGCATGTAAGTAGGTTCTTTTATTGTTTTTAGTATATTTTCTCTGTAGTATTTTCACCTTAAGAATAAATGTGCTTGCTTACAAAGAGCTATGTAGTAACTCATGAGTGCTGATCATTACTTTGTTCATAGCCTTCAAAAAGAAAGCCTGTTTAGGCAGTCTGGCTTTCTGATGATATCACAGTGTAGGGAACTGTGTAACCTCGAAAAATTCCAATAAGAAGGGAGAGAGATGTGACAGCTGAAGAGCCGGGAGCCTAGAGTGGGTGCCTTTGGCGGACCACAGAGGGGGAATACAGGTGCCGTTGCCCTGAACTGTACCAACAGTTACCATCTAAAGCTGGCAACATTAGGAATAGAACCTAGGACTTCTGGTTTCAGAAACAAAAGGCCTCATTACTTGAGCTAAAAGGAGTATCTCCATTAGCTGAAAATAGCAATAAGGATTTTACCCTTTGTACACTGACTACAGAGAACAACAGTGCACAGTCAAGACAATGGATATGCTAAACCAATCACACTTGGAATGTATTTTTGGATTATTTATTTTTAAAAATTAGCATACATGTAATTTCAATTGCCCTGTAGCCATATGATAATATAGGATGGTAAAATGTGTGTTTAGTTTGTGTATGTTGTGACGTTGCACCCCATAATGCTTTATAGAAATATGCTTATGAATGTAAATATGACATAACTGGAATATGTTTTATGCTATATATGCCATGTAACATATCTTTGCAAAGGTTATGTTCTACTGAATGTATTCATCCTATTCGTATGCAAGTATCATTTTTATATCTGAAGTTATGAGCGTTGGCTCTATGCTTGTATTTAAAGTATTTGCTGTACGAAGCACATAAAACAGATTTGGGCAACATAGTGTAACGGGGTTATTCAAGTAATTGAGAGTACTTAACTAACAATGAACATTGAAAGACGCCAATCCACATCTGAGCTTTCCTGGGAACATTCAAACTAACATGTGAGCAATGGCGTCGGCCTGTGGAGAACTGAGTCATGCATGGACATGTGACTTGCCCATCCAAAACTCCATCTTGTAGCTGTGATTCTACACAGGGGGAGAGAGCGGTTTCCACCCACAAGAGAGAGACTATATAAGCCCCTGGAAACCCCTCCATTTTGTCTTCAGCTGGCTCAAGAGATAGCCTTTCCACCCCAAAGAGATGCCTGAAAGAAACTGGAATAAAGGACAGTAACTACAGGGGTGTGAGTGATTGCTGGACCCAGACTAGGAAGGAGTCTAGTCTGTAAAAGAAGCTTATTGGAACATCTCCAAGGGTGAGATTTACCTGCATTTAGTTTCTTACTGTATTAGGCTTAGACTTGCATGTTTTATTTTATTTTGCTTGGTAATTCACTTTGTTCTGTCTATTACTTGGAACCACTTAAATCCTACTTTTTATATTTAATAAAATCACTTTTTACTTATTAATTAACCCAGAGCGAGCAATTAATTCCTGGGGGAGCAAACAGCTGTGCATCTCTCTCTATCGGTGTTATAGAGGATGAACAATTTATGAGTTTACCCTGTATAAGCTTTATAAAGAGTAAAATGGATTTATTTGTGGTTTGGACCCCATTGGGAACTGGGTATCTGGGTGTTGGCGACAGGAGCACTTCTTAAGCTGTTTTTAGTTAAGCTTGCAGCTTCTGGGGGATGTTGGTCAGACCTGGTTCTGTGTTTGTAGCAGGCTAGAGTGTCTGGCACAACCAGGCAAGATACTAAAGTCCCAAGCTGCCAGGGAAAATGGGCTCAGAGGTAGTCCCAGCACATCGGGTGGCAGTCCCAAGGGGGTTTCTGTGACCCAACCCATCATATATGTATTTACTGAATTTACACTCAAAGATACTGTTGAGAGAAACAAATATGACAATAGTAGTTCCATCGGTATGGCAACCATGATAAATGGTTATTTCTAATAGACAATATAACTAATAAGACTACAACTATTAACTCACTGAACTTCCCTTCGCTGCTAGACCCTCCCGCTGCAGGTTTTGCCACAGAAGAAATTATCTGGTTAGCAGAAGTACAACAGGATGAAGAAATGATTGGCACAGTTCCCTGTTTCTCTTCAAGAGTACTCATGAAGTGCTCTAGACCAGGGGTAGGCAACCTATGGCACGCATGCCAAAGGCGGCATGTAAGCTGATTTTCAGTGGCACTCTCACTGCCCAGGTCCTGGCCACCGGACTCGGAGGGGCTCTGCATTTTAATTTAATTTTAAATGAAGCTTCTTAAACGTTTTAAAAACCTTATTTACTTTACATACAACAATAGTTTAGTTATATATTATAGACTTATAGAAAGAGACCTTCTAAAAACGTTTAAATGTATTATTGGTATGCGAAACCTTAAATTAGAGTGAATAAATGAAGACTCGGCACACCACTGCTGAAAAGTTGCTGACCCCTGCTCTAGACTGACCTGCAGTCTATAGAGCAAACAGAGGTGTGGATGAGTGTGACGTTATTGATATAATCTGGGACCATATAGATCATTGTTGCAACCAAGGTCCTGTAGTGGCACCCAAATCTTGTATAAAGGGGGTCAAATGGGGTGTCTAAGACAAGGTTATGGTTTACTGGTTATGATTATGCTGTCTATATATGTGTATCAATTTTGTAGTTGAAGTTATGAATATTGGCTCTATACTGTCTGTATTTCAAACTTATGCTATGCTTCTGGGTGACATCCCAGAAAAGCTGGTGTTAGCTCTGCCTAGCCTGCTTGATGGCCCATTAAGGACCATCAGCTATACAATGCACCCATTGAGAGAAGGCAAATATGCCTTGAGACTCAGCAAAATATGCAGGGACTGGCCCATGTGACTCCGGACTCCATTTTGATGTAATTTTCCACAGTAAGAACAAAGAGGTGTTCTTACACCTGGAAAAGACTATATAAGGCTGATGCCTCATCTCCATTTTGTCTTCAATCCTGCTTCTTACCTCTGGAGGGACTTTGCTACAAATGGAACCTCTACACAAAGGACTGATGACCCATCCCAGCTGGGGATGTATTCCAGAGACTTGATTTGAACCTGCAGTTTATTCTATCTCTGCTGCAAGCCTGAACCAAGAACTTTGCCATTACTGTATGTAATTGATTCCATTTAACCAATTCTAACTCTCATCTATATCTTTTTCCTTTTATGAATAAACCTTTAGTTTTTAGATTCTAAAGGATTGGCAACAGCGTGATTTGTGGGTAAGATCTGATTTGTATATTGACCTGGATCTGGGGCTTGGTCTTATGGGATCAGGAGAACCTTTTTTCTTTTATTGGAGTATTAGTTTTCATAACCATTTGACCCCATAACGAGTGGCACTGGTGGTGATACTGGGAAACTGGAGTGTCTAAGGGAATTGCTTGTGTGACTTGTGGTTAGCCAGTGGGGTGAGACCGAAGTCCTCTTAGTCTGGCTGGTTTGGTTTGCCTTGGAGGCGGAAAAACCCCAGCCTTGGGCTGTAACTGCCCTGTTTTTAGCAATTTGTCCTGAATTGGCACTCTCAGTTGGGTCCCGCCAGAATGAGACTCAAGAGAAGTAAGGGTTACTTGCATCACCCAAAATGTGGATCAACAGCAGACTCTGCACGACTGCACCAAAGTGTTACTGTGCTATAAAAGGTGTCAGAGTAGCAGCCGTGTTAGTCTGTATCCGCAAAAAGAACAGGAGTACTTGTGGCACCTTAGAGACTAACAAATTTATTTGAGCATAAGCTTTCGTGGGCTACAGCCCACTTCATCGGATGCATGTAGTGGAAAATACAGTAGGAAGATATATATATATATATACACACACACACACACAGAGAGAGAGAGAACATGAAACAATGGGTGTTACCATACACACTATAATGATCTTGGGAGACACGCCAGTCCTTGCTCACAGACAGCCCCCAAACCTGAAGCAAATACTCACCAGCAACCACACATCACACAACAAAAACATTAACCCAGGAACCTATCCTTGCAACAAAGCCCGTTGCCAACTCTGTCCACATATCTATTCAGGGGACACTATCATAGGACCTAATCACATCAGCCACACTATCAGAGGCTCGTTCACCTGCACATCTACCAATGTGCTATATGCCATCATGTGCCAGCAATGCCCCTCTGCCATGTACATTGGCCAAACCGGACAGTCTCTACGTAAAAGAATAAATGGACACAAATCAGACGTCAAGAATTATAACATTCAAAAACCAGTTGGAAAACACTTCAATCTCCCTGGCCACTCGACTACAGACCTAAAAGTCACAATATTACAACAAAAAAACTTCAAAAGCAGACTCCAACGAGAGACTGCTGAATTGGAATTAATTTGCAAATTGGACACCATTAAATTAGGCTTTAATAAAGACTGGGAGTGGATGGGCCATTACACAAAGTAAAACTATTTCCCCATGCTTATTTCCCCCCCACACCTACAGTTCCTCATATCTCCTTGTCAATTGCTGGAAATGGGCCATTTTCATTACCACTACAAACAGTTCTTTTTCTCTCCTGCTGATAAAAGCTCACCTTAACTGATCACTCTCCTTATAGTGTGTATGGTAACACCCATTGCTTCATGCTCTCTGTGTATATATATATCTTCCTACTGTGTTTACTACTACATGCATCCGATGAAATGGGCTGTAGCCCACGAAAGCTTATGCTCAAATAAATTTGTTAGTCTCTAAGGTGCCACAAGTACTCCTGTTCTTTTTATAAAAGGTGTGTTAGTAAAATACTCATGTCCAGAGTGTCTGCATTTGAACAACACAAAGAGGTATGTTTGCCAAAGAGTAAGTGGGATTTTATTTTGTTTTCATTTACACACTAGATATTTGCATATCGTAGCATGGGGGGAGGGGAAATATACATGCCAATGCTTTCATGTTCTCCAGTCTATTAGCTTCTTTGACTACTTTCCTACTAGCCACATGCAACCAGTAGAGATACTTTCTAAATCACTCACACCATTCAACTTCCCAAGTTCTATCCATGCCTGATTGTACACGTTTTCTTTTCTGTGTTGGAAAAGAAATTCTCTGCCCCCTTCAATTTGCTGATTTATATTTATATATCCAGGACTTTTTGGCAATGCACTGTTGAAATCAAAAAGAGCAGAATCCCAAACAGGAACACAGCACTGATGAGATGTTTAACACCTCACCTCACCAAAAAAATATATTATTGATGTGACATCATGGTCAATTCAGCTGGCATTTCTGCATTCCTAGCTCCAGCACAAACCAGAGAAGTCCTATAGGACAGGTGAGAGAGAGAGGAGTGTTGTTGCTATGCAGTGATGAAGCACAGTGCAACACTAACCCCATCTGGCAACCTCTCCCTCTTGCGCTCAAGATCTGCATTATTTTTTCAGCTAATTTTTGAATCCACCTCAGATGCATGACAGAGTAAGACAGGACGGAGGGCAGGCGCAGGTAGGAGGAAAGAGGCTACTAAACAGAAGTGTTGAGACAAAGGAAGGAACAGACAAAGGAAGAGATACTAACAAAGAGATGGAGAAGAAACAGCTACAAAAAGGTAGAGGAAAGAAGAGGGAAAAGTAATGAGAAAGATGGGAGAATAGAGGAACCAACAAAGGCGTGGTCTGCATTAGTAGATGCATTGCCAGAAGATCGAGGGAAGCGATTATCCCCCTCTATTCGGCACAGGTGAGGCCACATCTGGAGTATTGCATCCAGTTTTGGGCCCCCCACTACAGAAAGGATGTGAACAAATTGGAGAGTGTCCAGTGGAGGGCAATGAAAATGATTAGGGGGCTGGGGCACATGACTTTTGAGGAGAGGCTGAGGGAACTGGGCTTATTTAGTCGCAGAAGAGAAGAGTGAGGGGGGATTTGATAGCAACCTTCAACTACCTGAAGGGGGGTTCCAAAGAGGATGGAGCTCGGCTGTTCTCAGTGGTGGAAGATGACAGAACAAGGAGCAATGGTCTCAAGTTGCAGTGGGGGAGGTCTAGGTTGGATATTAGGAAAAACTATTTCACTAGGAGGGGATTGTTAGATACATTAGAGACCTTTTCCCCTTGGCTTATCCAGAACAGCTTGTCCAGTTCTGGGAGAACACTTCAGCCAGTTCTCTGGGATTCAAAATACTCAGTTTGACTCCAGATTTCATCACTCAGGTTCCTTTATTTGGCATACAGCAAAGCTATGCTGGTTTGATCAGATTCAAGTGTAGGGGGTAGGTATAGGGCATACCACACATCCAAAGTTACACAGAAAACAGTTTTCTTTATATACATTACATTACACACTTTCAGATTGGACTGGTTACTTTGCGGGAACCAATCCTTGTACAGCATACTCTGTCCATATGGAACCTGATGTTTACATTCCAGGTTTATCTTGTGATTGTCCTTAACATCCGGGTGTTGCTATTTATCTTAGGCCTGGTCCCCACTAAGCCCCCACTTCGGACTAAGGTACGCAAATTCAGCTACGTTAATAACGTAGCTGAATTCGAAGTACCTTAGTCCGAACTTACCGCGGGTCCAGACGTGGCAGGCAGGCTCCCCCATCGATGCCGTGTATTCCTCTCGCCGAGCTGGAGTACCGGCGTCAACGGCGAGCACTTCCGGGATCGATCCCAGAACATCGATTGCCTGCCGCCGGACCCTCCGGTAAGTGTAGACATACCCTTAGCAAGCACAGACATCCCGACTCCA
Organism: Terrapene triunguis; assembly: GCF_002925995.2. Taxonomy (NCBI): domain Eukaryota; kingdom Metazoa; phylum Chordata; order Testudines; family Emydidae; genus Terrapene; species Terrapene triunguis. The sequence continues at coordinate 3,342,221 of NW_020664374.1, read as the reverse complement.
GCATACTGCTTGCAAAGCCCCTATTTACAACTTAATCTTCCATTCACCGTCTCAATCATACCCATGAGGACTGAGAAAATGAGGCAAGTTTCTTATGTCAAGCCAGGCCTACAATGGATACAATGATTTACAGTACTGGTCAAATTCTGTACTTCAGTTCCTAATTGTTCAACCAAATTTGGTGTGGCATGACATCAAGGTTTTATTGTCCTGAGTTTGGGATGGCCACATGGTTCATAAGTCATCCCAAAGAAGTGCTGATAAAAACGGTTATACCATCCGACACCATCAGGTTAGTCCATATATGCTACATCAATGGTTTTCAACCTGGGGTCTGCAGCCTACATCTAAGGGATCCGCAAAAGGTTGTTGTTATCATAGAACAGTGGTTTTAACCATAGTCCATGGACTATGTCTACAATTTCCAAAGGGGTCCACACCTCCATTCCAAATATTTTAGGGATTCATAAATGAAAAAGGTTGAAAATCACTATGCTGCATGTTACCAAAAAGCTATTTTAGACAGAGTTAAAGATATGTATATTGGGGTACTATAATTTGTATCTCTCCACCTGTAAAACCAGATGCCTTAGTTAGCATGAGACCAAATGTACAGGTTCTAAGTGGAAAATAACACAAACAAATTAAACCATTTTCAACATCCTTTCAGTAGGACTCACTGCTGACAGCCATGGTTAGCGACAGGAACATTTCCTACTGTACTTCTAATCCAGTATTAAAACTGTATTTTAAGAAATATAAACCCTAGTCGTGTGTGCATAGCGAACATGGAGGTAACAAATACACAGAGCAAGGTGTCACCTTACCCAACCAATAGCCTCATCTGACTGACTCCAGTGCCCTCTGCTGAGATAAAGACTCCTAAAGAGCTAACAGTGGATTTTTTAAAAGAACATACACAATTGAAAAAAGTGACAGGGATAAAACAGACAGGAGACAAAAACCTGGATTAAACCAACCTGGAGCATTAAGATTTCAAATACATCATTCTTAGTCTATGCAAATATACTTTTAGGACCAGAGTGCTGACTTGTACATATACATAAGTTAACATGCTGGCCAGCCAAATTCAGAAGGTTAGATGAAAAAAACGTAAACTAAATCCAAGCTATATGCTAGATTTTTGTTGTTGGTTGGTTCGTTTATGAGGTTTTGGGGGGAGGGAGGGAGACTTGGTGGGGACGGTTATTAAAAACGGTAGAGATCCTGTACTATGTAAGAATTAGATCACATAAAACCTGTCTACACTAGGAAATTACTTGTCCATTTTATGGGCAAAGGGTGAGCTGCATCAATAGTCCAAGTGTAACACACACACACACACACATCTTGCAAGACTTGCTATTGAAAATTTCAATTCTTGAACGTGGGAAAGAAGATTGAAGACACAAGCACGTAATCCTTTCACAAGCATGTGTCATCACCAACAATTAACTTTGACAAAATAGATAAGCAAAAGCATAAAACAACAAAGCAGAAGGCAAAGCTGAAAAACAACAAAAATGAAAAATGAAAAATATATTTGAAAATCAAAATATAAAAATTAATTCCAAAAACTAAAATCAACAATTAGCAACATATCAATTATTAGTCTCCAGTCAGGTATTTCAATGGGGCAAAATGCTTGCCCTATGTTCATACTGGCAGCAAAGAAACACTATTCTGTTCCCAACTCATCAAAAATGAGCTATTATGCAAAAACAGCAGTTATAAATACAGCAGCAAACCAAGAACATTAAGCACAGGACACAAAAACCTTAATTTTGTGCTGTAATTTAACACTATTATCAAGATTACCCAGACTTTGCTGAAGGGTTCCCTGTCAAATCCAACTCATTCGGCAATTGGCTGCATCCTGAATCTTAGCATTTATCAGACAGAAAAATAGCTTAATGTCAGCCTATTATCACCAGCTCCTGCACAAACAAATGTTGCAAAGCATCTTTCACAACACAGCACCAATCTACTGCCACAAAAGCGTTCAAGTTCCTGACTAACTTTGTCAAATCATCTGTCACAAAATGTGAATGCTGACACCCTTCCTTCTGCTTTTGGCTATGATCAGCAAAAACAAAATGCTTTGTTACGAGGGATCATAAACTCAACTGTTATTTTTGAAAGGAAAGCATAAATTTTGATGAACATTCCTTCTCTTTTAATAATTCACTTGCTATTAGAAAAACTGCAAATTTGCTGCTGAATTTTAATTTTATTTAAAAAAATATATTAGGGAGTGAAGTAACTTTTCACATTTGCATACTTTAAAGCAGGACTTCTTGAAGAAACATATGTATGCTGTGCCAAAAATGGAGTACTTTTTTATAATGAAAACTGCCACGGCCTGTTCTGTACTATGTAACAGAATGGATACATCACACTAGAGGGGAGGACTGGATGGCAGAACCTACCCACCGAGGTCATCACTGCATGCTAACCATTGGTTAGTCAATATATGCAGTAGCCTCACCTATTGCAGCACAACCATTGTCAAAATAAACACACCACCATTGTATTTGAGGATGATAAGCAATACAACTATCTGGGCACATAGTCCCAAGATTCATAGCAACAACTCACTGTGTCACCCTGTGCTCATGTTCACAGGGTGCTGAGAGGCAACTCGTCTGCCCATTCTAAGGATTGTGGGAGGAAATGATCTGGGGCCAGGAAATCCATTTTCTGGCAGACCCCGTGGTATTGTGTGATATGCAGAAGATAACGGATCCTGCTCACTCTAATAACCGACAGCTACTGTTTTTTATGGAGAAGTTTTTTCATGCCTCTGCAGAAGTTGCTGCCAAGAGACAGTGGTGTGTATTTCAGAGGCTGCTTTTAGCCTGGAGAAGATAGAGTCACGGGATTACAAACAGAAGCACAAGAACAGAAGGGGACCATGGGGAGATGGAGGCATGGACCGAGCTGATGATGTTTTTCTGTGGCAGATCTTTCCTATGCAGACCACTGCTTCTGGACCAAGGACCACGAGCACACACTGGTGGAACCATGTTGTGCTGGAAACATGAGATGATAAACAGTGGGTCCAGAACTTTTGTGTGGAAAGCCAGGGTCCACCTGGAGCTGAGGGGAGTTTATCTTAGGTCTTGAGTAGCAAAACACCTGAGGAGAGAGCTCATAACCACTCTAGAAGCATGGTGCATAGCACTGTGGAAGCTCACAACCCCAGACTGTTACCAACCTGTTGGTAATCAATTAATGGTAGGCAAATCCATGATTGACACAGTGGCCATGGAGGTTTGTGAAGCAATTAATGCTGTGCTGTCTTCCAAGGTTTTAAAAATTGGACAAATTTATTTAATAATTGTAGGGTTTGAACAGATGTGGTTCCTGAGCTATGCAGGTGTGATCAATGGCACACACATACCCATCCTATGCAGCCATTTCAATCAAGCAAGCACATTCACAGGAAAGGATACTACTCCAGGGTTATGCAGGTCCTTGTAGAGTACCATGGCATATTCATCATGGATACCTATATTGGATGTAAAAGCAGGGTGCATGATGCTAGAGTTTTCTGGAGATCTGGCCTATTTCAGCATGGGCAAGTGTGTGTGAGTGGGGTGTGCTCTTCCTGGGGAGACCAGGCTGGGATGGAACGGAGACAGAGGACCGGCTGGAGTGTCTGAAAGCAGCTGGGCCCTTCCTGGTCCCAGAGAATGCTTGCCTTAGGAAAAGATAAGCAAACAGCCTGTTTATTGTTTTAAGATCTGTTTTCTCTGAAATGTTTTGGTTCTAAAATAATACTTTGCTTTAAGAAGGCTGCCTGGGCACTGTATTAACCACTAGTCATGGCTCCCGGAAGGAGCAGCACTGCATGTATAGAGTCTTAGTGAGGCCTAGCTGAGGTAATCACAGTTCATGCACAGAAGACTGCAGCCCACAGCTTGGTCTGAGAGCAGAATTGTGTGATCCCACTTAGAGAGGTGATAGGCCCGAGGCCTGAGAGAGGGTGCACTTAAGGAGAACTGGAGGGGTCAGAGGTGCAGTTAGCCCAGAGCTAACAGGAAAAACTAGACTTACACCCCCTCAAATTAGGGTTGCCACCTGGGCAGTTTTCATTCTGTCTGGCTAATTAAAAGATTTAATGTGACAGTTTTTTCCCCCCTACTTGGGAGGGGACACGTTAGAGCGCTCTGATACACACCTCCATAATTCAGACTGTGACACTGTCTTAGGCTAAGGTAAGAAAAATGATGATAAACGTACACATATTGTAGGGCTTTTTTTGTGTAAAATGGTTCTCAAACATTTTAGTAATAAGTAGCTGTAGTCGACACTAAGACCCTTTTTGTTGGTGGGGGAGTGGCTTATGGCTGGTTTTTCTGCATCTCAGAGATGACAATCCTATCTCAGACACTAGGAGTTGGTTCAGTTCTGTCGCTGTAATTTAAGAGGAAAGCTCATCCAATTTAGCTTGTACTGAAGTGTAAGATTAGATGAGACTAAATATACATGCATGCTGTTGCTTTGAAATCCTCTCTAACGCTTTACTCCAACTACTAAATAAAAATGCTTTGTTTGAAGAAGGCTGTTGGTCACTTTATTATTGGTCACAGGTTCCTGAAGGAAAAAAGTGCAGATGCTCAAACCCAGTCTGGTCTGCAGGCTGCTATGTGGTTGGTGTACATACAAGTAGCATATTCAGGTCCCACACTAAGAGTTGAAGGATTGCGAGATTCCACCCCAAGTCAGGTAAGGGCAAGAGCCCTGCCTCAGCACATCCCTTCAGATTATACCAAAAGTGGGACAGATGTGCAGCTAGCCCTATAACTGTGACATATGCATAAGAGCCACTGTTTTCTGCCCGTTTCTGTTCAGATGTTATATCCTGCATAAGATTAAAAAAAAATACCAGTTAACTCTAATTAACAACAAAAAAAAAAAAACTGACTACAAATTCAAACTGCAGGCATCAATTGTTGTATTGATTGCTGGTAGTTTAATAGATAAGAAACTGAATTGTATCAGCTTTACTGTATTCTCATAACATCCGATTTTGATGTTAAAATCTTCTGTTCTTGTACTTGGTCAGGAGATTGAGAAACTCAAGCATGTAATCCTTTCCGGTAGTTTGGTAGCCCCAAACCATAGCGACTGGCATCCTGTAAATACACAGCTGGTGTGCAATTATCTGGAAAGAGAGACACGCACATTTCATTCTGCCACTTACTAGTTTGGTCAGCCTTGTTCATTGCAAAATATTGTTGTGCTCCTGAAAAGTGAAGCAAGTAATAATTATTGTCCTTTCTCCCGGATCTGAAGCAAGTGATAATTACTGTCCTTCTTCCCCGACTGCCATTAAAGTCTGTAGCCTATCTGGAATAAAACAGATTGCTTCCAAAACAGATGTTGCTGTTAACCCAAATGGGGAAATTTCAGTACCCAATCCTGATGGGACACTATGCCAGCAGTTCACCTTTAAAAATAGTGCTCCAAATATTCTAAATTATCCTCTTATCTATCCAGGTTCTTACAGCAATGTCCATTCAACACAGTTTCTCAAATTCCTCCAAGCCTTCTACGGATAAAATCTCTGTTACTCTCACATATTTATGAGAAGCTCCCAGTAATCCTGATATAGTCTCAATTTCTGTAACCCAGTTGCCCTGGAAAATGCAACATTTTAAGGGGACTTTTATGCTCCTTCAGAAGTTTTTGGTCAAAATTGTTTTTGATTAAAAATTGGGTTTTCAACTAAAATTTTTCATGAAAGAAGTGTTGGCTTTCTGGGGAAAATTTTGATTTTTCATCAAAAGCTAAAAAGCCAAAAAACTAAATATTACAATTTGGAAATGCTGCCGTGGAGCTTCATGGGAGTTTTAGTTTGCTTGCCACATGTCTTCATTCTCCTCTATAGGCCAGGCTCTTTTGTCAGACTACATCTCCCATGATACACGTTGGCCCGGGACTCTCCGGGAGATATAGTCTGACCAAGATGCCCAGCGTACAGAGGAGGAAAAAAACAAAAAAAGGATATGAGTCACTGTGGCAGCATTTCCAAATTGAAATTTTACAGTTTTCAGACAAAGTTTTTCAGTATTTGAATTTTTATTGAAAAACTGAAATTTTCCACAGATTTTTTTTTTCTGGTCACCTGTATGTGTAGCACTTAGGAAGAACCATAATCGGTACTGTATAAAAACCTTAAGTGGATAAGATTGTTTTTTCCATTCAACAATGAAATCTAACAAAAACAGATGTTTGTGCAGGTGAACTGTATTAATGCCTCAGAACATAAACAAGGAACTTGAGAGGAAAACAGCTCCTCTCCTCTTTACTGCTCTGAGGAGAAGAAAAGCACAACCCCTTCACCCCCAATGCTTTTACAGGTGAACTCGCGTGAGATGGATGGACATGGGAGATGTATGAAACCAGGTTCTTGAAGGTGAAGAGCTATATTGCCTGGATAGTGCAAGCTAGTTTGCATTGCCCACTGTAGTTACTGCTCCTATTCTGAAGTTACAGGGATGGCTATGTTAGCTAATGCAGTTAGTAGACACCTTTCATAGGCACTAATTTAACCAATAAAAGTCTAAGTTACCTATGAAAACCAACTATATAAAACAAGCTATCTATTTAAAATTAAACATCCTGGGCTAAGTTATATTACAGTAACAAATATTTGCTTTACTGTGAATGTACACTGGATAATTTATGTGAAGTTTTGAAAGCTGGTTTGAGAGAGATAGCAAGCAAATGAATGTAAAAAAATGTTTAATCAGTGACTCAATACGGTATAAGTAAGGCTACGATTATGTCACGGAGCTCACGGAATCTGTGACTTCCACTCACCTCCGTGACATTTTCTACCGCCGGGCTGGAGCTCCCAAACAGCCCTCCCCACTCCCCCCTGTAGCTCCCAGCCCCTGCACTGGTGGCGGCAACCCTGCAGCCGCCCAGCTGTAGTTGGTGGCAGGCAGATCCTGCAGCTCCCAGCCGCGGCGGGCGACCCCCATGAGCGCCCAGCCACCTCAGGAGTGAGGAGACCCGCAGCTGCCCAGCCCCAGGGGCAGGAGGACCCTGTAGTTCCCACTCCCCACAACAGTGGACCCCAGAGCTCCCACTGACCGCAGCAATGGGGGACCCGGGAGCCCCAGCAGCAGTGGATGCTGAACCTGCCTCCCCATTTTGTCAGGGATATTTTTAGTGAAAGTCAGAGACAGGTCACAGGCTGCTGGGAATTTTTGTTTATTGCCCACGACCTGTCCCTGACTTTTACTAAAAATATCCCTGACAGAAACTATAAGCTACAAATAGAAAGGGGATGGTAGAGCAAACAATATGAAAAAAATGTGTTAAAGGCAAAAAAAGTACCACTGTTCAAGTTATATTCCAAAGTTTATTAAGATGAGAGTGATTTTAGTGTTATAGAAAATGACAGGAGATATTTAAAGTTACACAGGAGTCCAAGAAAATAAAGAATTTTGAAAAAATTTGATGCATTTCAAAAGTTGCCTCATTTATCCGTTTCTGCCAGAAGTCTACCCACAGAGCTGTGGTTTCAAATGCAGGAGATGCAGAATTCCAGCTAAAATACTTCTTTAATATGTTTCTTGCTTAAGCTGTTCCTGCTTTTGGAGGTGTACTGTGTTCTGAAGAGTGAATATTTAACCTGCAAATGAATGCGGTGGGATTCCTTTCACCCCAAGTCCAGTTATCTATTTAAAAATAAGGGAGAGAGACAGAAGATAATTGTGATGATTCATGTATCTTTCCACAGAGTAATTTGTTTTACGACTGCGACCAACTTGATATCCTGCAATTTTCTACATTACAGCCCATCACCAGATATTAATTTCAACCCACTGCTGTTTCCAAAGAACTGTAATATCTAAGCCATGGTCCATTCTCCAGACAACCCTCTTTCAAACATACTTGGGCCTCAATCCTAGAATTGATTGTGTACAGCTACAGGGGTGTGCCTACATGCAGTTAATTGCAGGATCAGGGCTTTAAATCCACAAGGTCTGTGCAACAGGCTGGCCTGCCCCTATAAGAGCCAGGAGGCCTGGGGCTAGCCAACCCTGTTCAATCAGCCCTGCCTGTGCAACAATTAGCTGCCTGCCAGGATAAGGACTAATTGAGTCAGGGGACAAGGCTGAAACACCTGGGACCCATAAAAGGACTGAGAAAACTCAGTCTGGGGAAGGAACCACAGGGAGCAAGATGGGCTCCTGTGAAAGGCCCTGAAGTAGGGTCTGGAAGAAACAAGAGATTCAGCCCTCTATCCTAGGGCAGGGAAGACTGAAAGGTAGCCCAGAGGGGCTGAGTCTGTGAGGGGGGCTCCAGGGAAAGCAGCCTGGGAGTCAGTGCTCTATCCCAGAGCAGAGAGACTTAAAGGTGGTCCAGAAGGGGCTGGGAACTGAGCCCAGAGGATAGGCCGAAGAGGAGCCCAAGCAGGGCAAAAGAACTTTGTTTGGGCTTCCGTTCCCCCAGAAGGGGGCTGAACTCAGAGTGACCCAGCTGCAGAGCTGAGTCACATGAATCTCTGGGAGAAACAGAAAACTTAGGGGAGAGACAATTGAGGCAGGGGGCACATGCAGCACCACACTTGGTGAGCAGAGGGCACTACAAGGCATGTGTGCCCTATGCCAGTCACCAATTAAAAAACAAACTAGCAAACTAAGTTATAAATAATTGTTTGGTAGATAACACATTGTCTCCTACTTTGTCTCTGATTAAAACAAAAATTCTCTACAAGTTTTTGCCCTGCTAGCGTTGGGAATTTTTTTAAAAGTAGAGGGTTTTTGGTACAGAAAAAGCTAATGTCTTGTACAATCATCAATGTCAGTATTATTACAAGTTTAGAACCAGTCCACAATGTAAACATGAAAAGACTAGCAATTTTCTAAATACAGCAGTAGGGACCAAAAAACTAAAAAAGTCAAAAAACCAAGAACAATAGTTTTAAGTGATATGGTATGTTCAGACTGACCTCCACCTGACTTCAAATCAAAATGCATAAGAAAATTCTTTCTGGCCTTTTAACAGAAAGGAAATAATTTAATCACCTTGAAAATACCACCAGCCTGTGGTTGCCGTGAAAACGATTCATCATCCATTCCTTGACAGGCAGAAGTCACATACATTTCTGAATAATCCTTTCCACCAAAGCAGCAGGAAGTTGTGTTGTCAACAGGTAGCTTCACAGTCTGGATTCTTTTTCCTGGAGGGGGAAAAAATAGCTTTTTGTTGGTTTATTTTCTACAAAGAATTTAACAAAATTGCCAGTAACCAGCACAGAACATATGTTGCACAGAAATACAGGGTTTGGGGTGGAGGGAAAAGGGGGAGACTTGTGTAATTTAGCAGGCTGAGTGTGAGGTTGGGAGGAATTCTGAGTTCCATTCTTGATTCTCTCACTTACTCCCAGTATAGCCTTTGGCAAGTCACTTAATCTCTGTTTCCATAAATGGGGCCTGATCCAAAGCATACTGAAGTCAGTAGGCGTCTTTTTCCATTGTGTTAATAAATATTAGCCTTTCATTATTTTTGTATGTTAAACTCTCATAATTCTGTTATCTGTCACCCAAAATCCTTTTTATATTGTGTGCCTATAAATGCAGTCCCCTGTACCTACGAAGGTGAAAAATTGTATCCTTAAACTGAACTTAGTATGTGAGCAACGCTCAGGAATGTATCTAATTAAATATTGGGATGTACCTAATTATTCCCTGAATCTCTCCGTCAGAGAGTCCAGATGACCAGGAAGGTATCCCTCAAAATTAATGAAGGGACCCTACAGAAGTAAATGTTATAATAAATAAGACTGGGTACTTGATAAGGGGTGCTTATGATCCAATTAAGTTCTGTGATTGGTAAGAGGTATTTGTTATTGCAGATGTTTCTGTAATGAATGAAATAATGGCCCCTTGAAAGATGTTTTAAGTTTTATCTCATTAGCAACTACCTGTGGCCACAGCTGTCAGTAATAATGACTGGGTCAAAAGTCCCTTTGGGTTATCAATCAAGACTGAGATACTTATATAATGTCTTTTTATGGTAAGAGGTAAACTGAGATATCAAACTGTACACATTGTGGGAAAGTAGTTTTTCACTCCAAAAGGAATTTCTTTTTCTTACACCCTACAAAAGGAAAGATTCTGGGAGTTAGATTGCAAATGGAAACTGCCAGCATTCCACCACTTACAGGGGAGGGAGGGGGGGAAGAGAACAGGGTGTCAGCTATTCACCATTCACAAAGACTGGTAAAGTAAACTTTGCTTCTGTATTCTGCATAGTGCTGTATTAATCTTTGATAATCTTTAAATAATTCCATCTGAGCCTGTTGTTTTGACATCCTGTATTATTATTAAATTCAAACATGCAACAATAGGCTTCAATGGGCTTTGGATCAGCCCTACATAAAACAGGGATGATAATGCTTATCTGAACTTTGTAAAACACTCAGATGTCTATATAATTATTACAGAGACTCAGGATACTGACATACCAGTGGTCCATTTAGCCCAAGTATACTGTTTCTGGCAGTGGACAGTACCAGATGCTTCAAAAGAAGTTTTAAAAAACTTCATAACGAACAGGTATACAGGGGGAAATTCTTTTTAATTTCAGGCAGTAAGTACTTGTCTTAGGCCTTGAATCATGAGGGTTTATACCCATTACATATTTTATCCTATTTATCATATAGATATTTCATACTTTTTTTGAATTCTGCTAAGGTCTTGTGTTTTCTTTAAATACATTTCCTCTCTCTCTCCCCCCCCCCCCTTTATGTTGGTAAGCCTTGCAGATAGAAACAATGTAATGATGTATTGAAAGTTTAAAATACAACATTTTATGGTGAAATACTTCAGGAGTGAAAACTCCTAGCTCCACTGTAGTCAAAAGGAGTTTTGCCATGACTTCACCAGGCCAAGATTTCACCGTTGTGTTTTAAATAAACAGATAATTTTGTTTACTATTTTAGTTGCCAACAAAGCATTTTTGCCTCACCCCACAAGCTACTCTTATTTCCTTTTCTAAATGAAGTACCAGCACAAACAACAATGGTTACTTGGTCCATGTTTGATAATCAAGTCCTTAAATGAGATTTCAAAAAAGGATGAGTGAGATTTTTCCATGTCTCATTGAAACACTTTGCAAATTTCTTGTCACAAGAGTTAGATGCATTTAAAAAACTACCTTAAAATTAATCCCACAAAGATAAGTCTGCTTCACTAATGGACAAAAAAGATTCCCGTGTATATTCTGAATAGTCCACATGGTTTGAGAAGCATCTTGGGCTCCCTGCATCTATATAATAAATAGCATCTTACATTTTTACAATACCTAAAATAAACTGAAAACTGAGGGCATGTCTACACATCCCCACAGTTCAACTACGGGGGTGTGAAATGCAGCACACTCTACTGTGCTGCGCTGTTACTGCAAGTGCAAACTAAAGGTTCCTATTTTGTCTGAACTATGCAAACTAGATATCTTTTGGTTTGCGCTTGCATATACTATAATCCCAAGGGCCACCTGACCACTAAGTAATCCAGTTATCTCCAAGAACTGCTTAAAAAAAGGATGCCAAATAAACAAGTTTCCTTGTCTATCCACCCCCACACCCAATGTTCCCAAATCCAAATTTCACTGAATAATGCCTGAATATCCCCTTTCTAAAAATGTGTCATCTTCACCTTAGCTGAATTGTTTCATGATTTTTTTCTGCCACTGGCTAAAAATAAAGCCATAGACCTTTTTATCAGCCAGTTTGCAAATAAAAAGCCATCAAGTGGCCATTAACCACCCAAACCATAGAAGCGAAAGACATCTTTGCTTAGTCCAAACCGACAAAGGTGAGAATATTAGTAATCAAAAATAAACTAAGTGATAGGTACAGACTAAATATATCAAGTTAAATCCCTGGACTTTCAAATGTGTAGTCTGAATAAGACAGTAACACCATACTCCTTTCACTGAGAAGGACAAGTAGTGGGGAGCATCTATTCAAATAAAGACAGCAAGAAAACGAAACTCTACAATGGAGTAAAAAACCCTCAGAACAAAAACCCAACCATACACAAACATTGTCAAGTGTCAAATGTCCAAGCCCACATCAGCCAAGTACATTTTGACTCCAGTTCTCTATTGACCTAAACGCCCTATAACTTTCTCCAGAGAAGAAAAACATAGGAATTGCCACTCTAGATCAGAGTGGCATCTAGTCTGATATCCTACCTCCAGCAATGCACAGCACCGGATACTTCAGAAGAAAGTGCAAGAAACACTATAATGGATAATTGTGGAATAACCTACCAAAAGGAGAAGTTTCTTCCTAAAACCCATCAGTTAGTGCTTTCCTTATGCTCTTACATGTGAGGGTTTATTCTCCTTATCTATATAAATGTTTAATACATTCTGCTCTTGGACTCAATTCTATCTCATGCCAGTGAGTTCTACAGGTTGTGTTTAGGTAGCTTTTCTCAGCTTTCAATATGTTACTTTCCATTTTCATTGAAAATCCCTTGTACTTGTGTTATAAGAAAGGGTAAATAGGAGCAGCCAACTTACTTTTTCTATACCAGTCATTGTTTTGTACACCTCTACCATGACCCCTCTTATTCATCCCTTCAGTAAACAACCACAAACTTTTCAATCTCTTCATTACTTTTAATTGTCTTCATCACCCATCACTGAATGGTTTTTACTTCTGCTATTTTTAACAGAAGAGAATACAGTATTTCACGTGTGTGCCAATGATTTTTATTAACATTTTCAGTACTATTTTCTATTCTATTTCCTGTGCATTCACATTCTGTTTGCATTTTTGACAGCTATTGTGCATTAGACAGAGAGGTTTTCATGGAGCTGTCCACAATAATGCTCAGGTCTTCTTCCTAAGTAGTCAGTTAATTTAGAATCAAGCAATATGTATAGACAAATTGTGCAATTAAAATATTCCTTTAAAATACGTACTACCTTGTCTCTGTCAAAATAGAATTTCATAGGCCTTCCTGCTGCCTGTTCACTTAGCTTTGTTAGGTCTCTCTGTAGTTCCTTACAGTCTTTTCTGAGCTTGACTTAACTTAATCATACCTCTCATACCAAGTCCCAAATATGGGAAGTTAGATGTGACAAAGATTCAAAATGAGGGAGGCAAATACCTGAGTGTGCACATATGAATTATTCATGCTGGAAAGTTAAAATGCTGTGGGACTCTTTAAAGAACTTTATAACCTCCGTTCCATGATTCTATATTTATGGTATAAATAATTTAAACAATAAAAGTGAGTGGAACATAGATAACCTTTGTACATGTGTCAAAATGGGGCACTATCTAAATAAATTTGTGTCATCAGTCATTTTTGTTACTTCACTGCTTACCCCTTCTTCCAGACCATTTACCAATATGTTAACTCCTCACTTAAAGTCATCCCGGTTAACGTTGTTGATCAATTCGAGAACATGCTCATTTAAAGTTGTGCAATGCTCCCTTATAACATTGTTTGGAAGCTGCCCGCTTTGTCCACTGCTTGCAGAAAGAGCAGCCCGTTGGAGCTAGCTGGTGGGGCCTTGGAACCAGGGTGACCAGCAGCCCCCCATTAGCTCCCCGCTACCCTAAGTTCTCTGTGCAGCAGCCACCCAGCAGGCTATCAATTGCTGGCAATTCAGCTGTTCCTCCCCCACTGCCATGTGCTGCTCCTGCCCTCTGCCTTGGAGCTGTTCCCAGGAGCCTCCTGTTTGCTGTGCAGGGGGGGAAGAGGGAGCTAATGTCAGGGTGTCCCCCTCCCCCCGCTCCAGCATCCCATCTCCACAGAGCGGGGGCGGGACACGACAGGGCTCAGAACGGAGGGAACCTGCTGGCAGCAGCTGCTGTCTCAACTTGCTGATCTACTTAAAAGGCATTGTACTTACAGTGGGGTCAGCGTACTTAAAGGGGCAATGCATATCTTTCTCTCTCTCACACATGGTGTGTGTCTCTGTCTCTCGGGAACAAACCATCCTGATGTGCAGAAAGAATAGCAAATACGGCAGGCAACCAGCTTGGCTTAACCGTGAAATCTTTGGTGCGCTTAAACTCAAAAAGGAAGCTTACAAGAAGTGGAAATTTGGACAGATGACTAGGGAGGAGTATAAAAATATTGCTAGAGCATTCAGGGGTATAATCAGGAAGGCCAAGGCACAATTGGAGTTGCAGCTAGCAAGGGATGTGAAGGGTGACAAGAAGGGTTTCTACAGGTATGTTAGCAACAAGAAGGTGGTCAGAGAAAGTGTGGGACCCTTACTGAATGGGGGAGGCAACATAGTGATAGATGATGTGGAAAAGGCGAAGTACTCAATGCTTTTTTTGCCTCAGTCTTCACAGACAAGGGCAGCTCCCAGACTGCTGCACTGGGCAACACAGCATGGGGAGTAGGTGAGCAGCCCTCAGTGGTGAAAGAACAGGTTAAAGACTATTTAGAAAAGCTGGACGTGCACAAGTCCATGGGTCCAGATTTAATGCATCCAAGGGTGCTGAGGAAGTTGGCTGATGTGATTGCAGAGCCACTGGCCATTATCTTTGAAAATTCGTGGCGATCGGGGGAGGTCCCAGATGATTGGAAAAAGGCAAATATAGTGCCCATATTTAAAAAAGGGAAAAAAGAGAACCCAGGGAACTACAGACCAGTCAGCGTCACTTCAGTCCCCAGCAAAATCATGGAGCAGGTCCTCAAGGAATCCATTTTGAAGCACTTGGAGGAGAGGAAAGTGATCAGGAACAGTCAACATGGACTCACCAAGGGCAAGTCATGCCTGACCAACCTGATTGCCTTCTATGATGAGATAACTGGCTCTGTGGATATGGGGAAAGCGGTGGATGTGATATATCTAGACTTTAGCAAAGCTTTTGATACGGTCTCCCACATTATTCTTACCAACAAGTTAAAAAAGTATGGATTGGATGAATGGACTATAAGGTGGATAGAAAGCTGGCTAGATTGTCGGGCTCAACGGGTAGTGATCAACGGCTCCATGTCTAGTTGGCAGCCGGTATCAAGTGGAGTGTCCCAGGGGTCAGTCCGGGGGCCGGTTTTGTTCAACATCTTTATTAACGATGATCTGGATGATGGGATTAATTGCACCCTCAGCAAATTCGCAGATGACACTAAGCTGGGGAGAGAGGCAGATACGATGGAGGGTAGGGATAGGGTCCAGAGTGACCTAGACAAATTGGAGGATTGGGCCAAAAGAAATCTGATGAAGTTCAACAAGGACAAGTGCAGAGTTCTGCACTTAGGAAGGAAGAATCCCATGCACTGTTACAGACTAGGGACTGACTGGCTAAGCAGCAGTTCTGGAGAAAAGGACCTGGGGATTACAGTGGATGAAAAACTGGATATGAGTCAGCAGTGTGCCCTTGTCGCCAAGAAGGCCAATGGTATATTGGGCTGTATTAGTAGGAGCATTGCCAGCAGATCGGGCAAAGTGATTATTCCCCTCTATTCGGCACTGGTGAGGCCACACCTGGAGTACTGCATCCAGTTTTGGTCCCCCCACTACAGAAGGGATGTGGACAAATTGGAGAGAGTCCAGTGGAGGGCAACGTAAATGATTAGGGGGATGGGGCACATGACTTACGAGGAGAGGCTGAGGGAACTGGGGTTATTTAGTCTGCAGAAGAGAAGAGTGAGGGGGGATTTGATAGCAGCCTTCAATTACCTGAAGGGGGGTTCCAGAGAGAATGGAGCTCCGCTGTTCTCAGTGGTGGCAGATGACAGAACAAGAAGCAATGGTCTCAAGTTGCAGTGGGGGAGGTCTAGGTTAGATATTAGGAAACACTATTTCACTAGGAGGGTGGTGAAGCACTGGAATGGGTTACCTAGTGAGGTGGTGGAATCTCTATCCTTAGAGGTTTTTAAGGCCCGGCTTGACAAAGCCTTGACTGGGATGATTTAGTTGGTGTTGGTCCTGCTTTGAGCAGGGGATTGGACTGGATGACCTCTTGAGGTCTCTTTCAACCCTAATATTCTATAATTCTCTGCCATGCTGTCTCCCCTCCCTCCATTTGTGCTGCCTTGTAGAGTGTGAGGCTACATTAACAACAAGGTGTTAACCCTTGAGGGCTCAGCCAAGTGCTAGTTCATCATTTAGCAGCAAGGCATTGCCAGGGAAATATCCCACCCACTTCCACCCTCTGATTTCACCACCTCAACCAAGCTTCACAATCATCATTGCTGTGTACAGCATTAAATTGTTTAAAACTTATACTGTGTGTGTGTGTGTGTGTGTGTGTGTGTACACACATAAAAATACACACATTATATATATATATATAGAGAGAGAGAGAGAGAGAGATCAAAAAAAAACAAAACAGTCATCTTTTGTCTGGCGAAAAAAATTTCCCTGGAACTTAACCCCCCCATTTACATTAATTCTTATGGGGAAATTGGATTCACTTAACATCGTTTCCCTTAAAGTAGCATTTTTCAGGAACGTAACTACAACGTTAAGCGAGGAGTTACTGTATAGTAAAGACTGAAAATTCAAACAAATGTAATAATCAACGAAAGGCCAACAAATGTAGGGAATTATAGAAACAGTTCAGCTACACTACCATCTAATGGCCAAGCTGGAAAAATACTTGAGCAGCTTCTATTACTTAATGAATATGTAAAACCCATCTCAAACCCATCAAGTTTGGTTGCTATCAGAACTCTTCAGTGGATACACATTTTTATATGTTTAGCAGAAGCTAGCATGCTGATCACAAAGATTACATATCCATGACAAGACTAAACTTTTCATTTAAAGTTCTTCCTCTTAAATCATCCCACATCATTTTTTGTAGCCATTATCAAAGAAGATGTAAATATATTTACAAAATTCATGTTGGAATGAGCATTTAACATAAGAGCTGTTCATCCACAGTAGATGAGCACAAACACACTTCCAGAAAAGCACATTATCCAACTACCCCTTAGCTTATTTTATGCAAAATTTCAGTTCATCCTCTGTGAGGACTTACCTGTCTCAGGGTCTAGACGGATCACTCTCCCTCCATCATAACAGGCTACCCAGAGTTTGCCTTCTGTATCAATACACATTCCATCAGGGATGCTTTCTTCCTTTTCTAGCTTGTATATACTCCTGCGATTGGCTGCAAAAGGAAATCAACGGGCATCGTACACTAAGTGAGATATTAAGTTATTGTGAGTTAACATTTTCCTAAGTCATACTCCTAGAAATAGCTAAGAAGGATGATTTTCTAATGCTGCACTGAATCCAGCTCCCTGCACTCTTGCAGATGACAGAGTATATAAGATCAGTTTGTTTCTGCAGATGGTTATTATTCAGCTTGACAGCCTGCAAGTCAGTCTGACTGTCAAAAACACAACAATTATTTTTGGTGCTCTCTTCTGATGTGTCAACCATATTTTTTTCCCTAACTATAAATTAGGGAACTATTGAATATATTATAGGAATTAATAATTTGTGTATTCCAAATTTGACTCTTTTCCATCTGTACAATATTTTATAAGCTGTCTGGGCCATTTCATAAATGGATTTTTTCAATCAAACTGAGAACTGGAGACATCTCAAGAAAGAGATTCCCAGAACACACCACCAATTGTTCCAACACAAAGCTGACATTCAAAATATATAAATTAACAAAGTTGGGAAAACCATGAACTCAAAGAGACACTGTCAATTTTAAAAAAAATTGCACTTTATATGAATATTTAACCACCCACTATTATTACAAGATATTAACAAAAGAAAATCCAACTGTTCTAGTTTGTTTATTCTGCGTTTTGACAATTGACTGTCAGAGTCAGTTTGTTCATAGGTTTCCTTTTCCTGCGTGGGGCTTTCTAAAATAGAAAAATGTGATTGTAAACCTCCAATATGGCAATGGGACTTGGGGCAGACATCGTACCTAAAACTACTTTAAACTCAATTTTAAAACTGACCAGATTTCCAACTGATGGCGTCCCTTTAAACCGAATTATTATGGCTCATGTCACTTTAAATCAAATTGTTAGAGTCCAAGTTGGTGGAGTTTTTCCATTTACCCATGCCTGTGAAAAGACCTTAAGGTTGTGGTGTTGGATTTTTGTTGTTGTTGTTTTTTTCCCCATAAATGGGGGAAGATGATGTTTGAGTTACTACTTTTCAGCGGTTGGTTGACTCTCTAGGATCTTCTTCAGTTAGGGATTTCCATTTTAAAACAATATGAATGTACACACTATAAAAGCGTAGCACGTTTTATACTTTGAAAAGATGCACTACAAACTTCTCTGCTAATTCACCTACTGTTTCATAATAACAGACAGCATAGCCACTGGAGTATAATGAGGCAAAAATGCTTCACACTTGATAACACAGGAACATTAGAAGTGAATTGTGAGTGTATAATCAATGAATGTACAATTTACAGGCTCAGCATAGATTGCAATGGATAAAATGAATTTTAACAATTATTCCAGGTCAATTATTTGAACCCCGATATATAATTCAATAATGTCCTAATGTGAACCAACCCATCTAATTACTCTGAGCCGGGAACCTTCTTAGATGAGCTGTTTTTTTAACCCGGTTTCTGCTAACTTGTTTTAAACAGAGTTTTGATGTCCAGCATGGATGAAACCAAACCACATTTAAACTAACTCAAAAAATAATGTTCTAGGACCACCGGCGTAAGTAGGGTCTGGGTCACAATTGATTTTTTGCTTAATAGTTGAAAGAAAAAACTGCACAGAAAGTAACTTTAAAATATTTTAGCATAAGAAAAGAATTCATACAAATTTTTCCTGTTTGCAGGTCATAATCAAAGGCATCCACAGAGTAGGACAGGCTATCAATGTAAAAGAAAGTCTTGTGATCCAGTGACCAATCCAAGCCATTAGAGATGTCCACCTGATCAAAGTGCTTCACTACAGAATGATCAGGGAAGAGTGTATACAGAGCACCTTGGTGTCTCTCTAGCACAGCAGGTCGAATCTCCTCAGCCATGGTACCTACAAGAATGAGAGGGTCATTCATTAGAAAGCACAGCTCCACAGAAATCAAATGCACTCCTTATACCACATCGCTCGCCCGCACCGCTTCCCGCCGCCCCCATTGGCCCGGGACGGCGAACCGCGGCCAGTGGGGGCCACGATCGGCCGAACCTGCCGCGTCAGCAGGTAAATAAACTGGCCCGGCCCGCTAGGGTGCTTACCCTGGCGAGCCGCGTGCCAAACGTTGCCAACCCCTGCCTTATACAGTGGCGATGACTGCCTCTGACATAAAACTTCCCTCTAACTTTGACTAGGTTTTCTCCTTAAAACATTCAAAAAAGAGATTTAGTTAAAACCAAAAGGGAGAAGGCAAATTTGATTGTGTGCATTTAACAGAAGATGACAAATAAAATTAAAGTTTTTTTTTTTAATTGCGGTTGCAAAGGAGTTGAAGGCAATCGTGCTAGCATTGTTAATTATCTAGTGTTTTCAAACATTAAGATGGTCATCACAATTTAATGCCCTTCCCCCCGAAAAACCCACAAACATAGGAAAAAATTGCACTAACTTTAGAATCAGGGCTACAGACATCTCAAAATCTTAAATGACAAGTTATGCCACAAATATAGAGATAATTTTGGGGTTGTTCGGTAAGAGAAAATTAATATACATTTGAAATTTCAAGGTTTAACTTCAGACACATTCTCCCTGTTTTGAAAACACTTTGCTGTATGCTTACATTGTTTTTACAAATATCTATATTCTGTGTATGGGAAACAAACAATAACTTGGCATGGCAAGTTTTCCACTGTAAACATATTTGCATTGGTATTTTCCAAGTGCATTCAAAACAAGTCATGCATGCCAACATCTGAGACAAGAAAATAATTTTTATACTAAGCAAGTTCTAAATAAGAACTTCCCTTAAAAAAAAAAAAAACTAATAGAATAGTGCTCTGGGGTGATACATTTTTAAAAGTGGATTAAATCAACATTGCATTTTAGAATTAGATTTGGTGTGGTTTGGAAGTAAGACTACCACGACTTGAACAGACACTTCGTGCATCTGCCAGGGTTCTTTACAAATTGTCCCTAAAATCTTAAAAAAAAATTACTGAAGAGGACTGGGAACTATGTCCAGCATACCTGCAAAAAACCTCCCTGCAGGGTCCACTTTCCCATCATTGAATCTGTTGTTTGGTTTATCCTTGTCAACGTGAACAAAGGTGGTTACTGACTGGTCTTTCCATTTTAAAGCAGCAAACCTGGTTCCTAGGGTAACAACATAATCCCCAGATTTCCGAAGGGCTACGCTGCTAACAGGAGCATCTAGAGACAACATAAGAAAACGGGGGTGAGGGGAGAAGTAAAATACTATAACTGTAGATAAAAGCAATCAGCCACCTGTAACCAACATATGATTGCTCATCACATTCATAACCAAGGTTAACAAATATTTCATTCATATCCAGATGCTATTTTTCTATTTGTAATGTTTTTGGCCAAGTACTGCTCAAGAACAAGCACGAATAATAATTGATAATTAATCTCACTTTAATTAATCTGGGCTTTCCTGGATGACATGGTCCATCTATCATTCACAAGCCAAGTAGCATTTATCACGACACACAAGAAGCTTGTATTGTATGTACATGCTTGTGCACACTTATGGAATTCCATTAGTGAGAACTATGAACTAATATTGCACACACAAAAGTATTCAAATTATATATTGAATTAATTTATAGACTGCAAGCTCCTTGGGGAAGGCATCATATTGTCCTGTATAGATATAGAAGTACCTAGCAAGGAAGGATAATTCAATGGTTAGGGCACTAGCCTCGGTCTTGAGTAACCTGGGTTCAACTCCCTGCCTTGGCACAGACTTCCTGTGTGACCCTGAGCAAGTCATCCCCTCTCTCTGTGCCTCAGTTCTGTACGGTGCCGTACAATGGGGATAATAGTACTTATCTCACCAGGGTGTTGTGAAGATAAATGCATTACAGATTGTAGTGCTAAGAATCTACGGTAACGATAAACTAGCAGGGCCTTTGGGGGCTACTGCAATACTGCTAATAATATTGTTATTATTGTTTATTTATATTGCAGTAGACCCTAGAAGCCCCAGTCCTGAACAGGACCCCATTGTGCTAGGCACAGAACAAAAAGCTTATATGGAAAACGAAGAGTTGATCAGATATGCTATAACAGGGATTGGCAAAGTTTGGCACATGGCCCGCCAGGGTAAGCCCCCTGGCGGGCCGGGCCAGTTTGTTTACCTGCCGCGTTCGCAGGTTCGGCCGATCGCGGCTCCCACTGGCCACGGTTCGCTGCTCCAGGCCAATGGGGGTGGCGGAAAGTGGAGGACAGCACATCCCTCAGCCCGCGCCGCTTCCCGCAGCCCCCATTGGCCTGGAGCGGCGAACCGCGACCAATGGGAGCCGTGATTGGCCGAACCTGTGGATGCGGCGGGTAAACAAACCGGCCTGGCCCGCCAAGGGGCTTACCCTGGCGGGCCACGTGCCAAACATTGCCAATCCCTGTGCTATAAATAAACAATCAGGATGCATAAAAATCAATTTTTTAAAATTCTCTTTTTATTTCAATTAAAAAGATTTCTTTTAAAAATAAACCTGTTTAAAATTATAACAAACTATAATCTACTAAAATCACGTAAATTAATTATAAAAAGATAATATTCAAGAAGTACATATTCTCTGCTAAAGTTTTAAAAGAAAGTCAAACCACTGAACTAGTGAAAGTGGCTGACAGAGCACCTGGAACTAGAGTTCACTGAAGTGCTAAACCAGCTTTTGAGAGCAGTAGCCTCTTTTGCAGGTGCACAGAGAATATTTTCTTAATTTCAAATTTATTCAACTAGTTCAGCTCAATGACTCGCTCAGTCAAAGTTGAGAAACCGACCGGGAATTGAAATTTTCTTGAAAAAGCAAGAATGCTTGTTTTCCTCTTCCAATCTATGAATAAAAATCAGGTGTGAAAGAATGAAATCTACTAATTCTAAAATCTTGGAAGAACGTGGTGACCAAAAACAGTCACTTGAACTCAATAACTACAGATAATACTTCCTTTCTTTAATATAATGAGCTAGTTTTAAATGCAAAACATGTTTCGATAAACTTATTTTTTTATGTAAGTATCCAGTACATGTAAGGTAGTTTTATTTAACTAAAAACATTTAACAACGCTGTTTTTGTGCACTTAACTGAATTCCAATTTCTATACAAATACAGCTTGACACAAATCATCAGTTAAAAAAAATCTAAGTAAATAAGAAATGAGCCATTCATCATTTTTTAACAATAAAAAAAAGGTAAAAATTAAGACTCTGAATAAATGCATGTTAAGCTATATAAATGCTTAAATAATGTGTGCGCATATATAGTGTATCCTACTGATTGGCAAAAAGTACCAAATTATATCAACCACTGAGAATCATCCTTTCTTTAGGAACATAGCTAAAGAGTATAAATGCAAAACAAGATTAAAATCGATTATTTAAATAAGATTTCCCGGTTGTTGATTTTAAATCAGGGTTAAAATCGTGATTTAAATTGCTTTGATTTAACTCAATCCACCATGTTTACAGTAGTGTGAAACTGAGTTTACCAGAATAATAATTAAAAAAATAAATGTGCAAGGTAAGATATGTACTGAGTTTTCATTTACATTCTACAGCTAGTTGTTACTAAACTGATGGGCATGTTTAGATAGGTAAACATAATACAGTACATAAAAATAGATACACAAAATGAGAAGGCAAGGCAATTCAGATGCTCATTTTAAGAACTATTTCTGTAATAAGTTGGAAGCTAACTGTGTGTGAGAACATCCAAATACTGTTACTATATTTAACTAAACTTAACATGATTTTTTGCCCATATTACTCCATATTATGCCCCCTACCCCAGAGCTCCCACAGCGCCCCCAGGCCGCTCTCTGCCCCAGAGCGCCCAAGATTTAGTCAGGGGTATATAGTACAAGTCATGGACAGGTCACGCCGGGGCTGGGAATTTTTGTTCACTGCCCGTGACCTGTCCATGACTTTTACTAAAAATACCCAAGACTGAAACGTAGCCTTAATCGTGACACGGGATGACAGTTTAAGCTGTAAGTAAGCCTAAACTCACTGCTCCAATTTAATTTTACAAAAGAGAACACTTCGTTATTATAAAACTGCAACTTGTGTTCACATGGCCTGAAATGGCTACAAACACAGATTAAAGACAACTGGAGAAATTGTGTCACAAGCCTACCCTAGGAAGCTGGGGAAAAGAATGAGCTACTTACATAAAGAGAAATGTGGAACACAGACAGAAGCCAAAACGGGCCTGCAGCACAAAAAAAGCTCTCAAAAAACTTTAGAAAAACTAAGACAGCAAAAGGGATTCTCACCTCATTAGGCTATTCAACTGACATGATCTCCAGGACAACGTGGAGCTTACAGCTAAACTCCACTAACTGTAACTAAGATGTTTTTAAAAATAGGTCAGGCTTAGAGATCTTAAGGCTGTTAGGGTTCTAATAAAGAGTCAGAGATGATAACCATAGAGTTCCTGTAAAAATACTTGAAGTGGAAAAATGACTAGATGTATAAAAAGGAGTTGCTATTGTGATGTTGCACTCCATATATTTTATGGAAATATGCTAATGAGTGTGAATATAATGTAACTGTAATATGCTTCATGCAAAAGGTCTCTTGTAAGGTATCATTACAAAGCTTATAATCTACTGAGTGTGTTTGTCCTATTTGTATGAATGTATCATTCTTGTATCTGAAATTAGGAATATGAAATATAACTCAGATCCTATTGTAATTATGCAAAGTGTGGTGCATTAATGGTGGTTTAGACTCTTGATGGCTCCCACTGACTACGATGCCTCAGTTTACCTGCAAGCCTCCACTGCATACATGCGGGCCAGTCCTGAAAGAAAGGAGGGGGGCTCACAGGACATGTGAACATGTCACATGATACTGGAATCCATCTTTAACCTGGTGCTTTTCCATTTAGAAGGAGGGGTGGGAACCCAGAGAGAGACAAAGGATTCCCACCTTGTGCCAAAGATATAAAAGGGGCTGGAACAGAACAAACTCAGTCCCAGTCATGAGAACACCCCTGCTTTTCACCTAATATGTCTGCTGGAACTAACAAGGGCTGTACCAGGGGAAAGGATTGGGCCCAGACTAGGAAGGAGTCTAGTCTGTGAAAGAAGCTTATTGGAACATCTCTGAGGGTGAGATTTACCTGTATTCAGTTTCTTAATGTATTAGGCTTAGACTCGTGTGTTTTGTTTCATTTTGCTTGGTAACTTACTTTGGTCTGTCTGTTATTACTTGGAACCACTTAAATCCTACTTTTTATACTTAATAAAATCACTTTTGTTTATTATTTAACCCAGAGTAAGTGATTAATACCTGGGGGAGCAAACAGCTGTGCATATCTCTCTATCAGTGTTATAGAGGGCAGACAATTAAGTTGTTACTCAAGATGCAAAAACTGAATATAAAGTAACTAAGATAACTGCTGTACATAGAAATCTAAGCTTCATTCTCTCCATTAGATATTGTACCATTAGAACACAGAAAATATTAATGGAGTTTAGTATATATTGTAAAAAAAGTAAAATAAAATAAAATTAGTAGGTGGCAGAGCTTTCCAGGGATTTAAGTAGAGCAGAGAATTAGCAAAATGATCCCTGGTTATTTTACGCTCAACTGACCTATTAGGTACAATTACAGGTAATTAACAAGGAATTAACAAAAACAGAAAAGAAAATTTTAGTAGAAAGATCTTGTTTCTATAAAAGCCTACTATCTAGAAACCAAGTAAGGAAGAATAACCTTAACAGGTTATAGCCAGTAAAAGTTGGGATAAATATCGGACAAGAACTGGGAAGAAGTATAGAAACTAATGACCAAAAGGTCTTTTTATAGGATGTAAGAGAAATGCAATATAACATTTTGCACAAATTACTTCACAGTATAAATGAAATGCATGGGACTCAGGCATACGACTGGGCTGGCAGAGATGTGGAAACAGAAGCATAGATGCACACATTCTAATCACTCTCTGCTAGGAAAGTATATGGAAAAAATATCCAACATGACCAACAAGCATATACAGTACCAAGGAACGCTATACTAGTATAAAAGAATTAGAAGTGTCAGCAAAGGAGAACTCTATAACCTGTAAGATGCCAATTACTGCCTTTTGTCCAGTCCTCAAACCAGAAGGAAGACACTACTACCTTCAAGTTTAAATTAAGTAACTACTAAATGTACAGGTATCTCAATTTACTGCTGATGGACAGACTAAGTTAACCAAACCTTTATGAACTGGAATCACTTTCTTACAATACAGATTCATGATTAATAAAAAATTGTACAAAAAGGAAATCCTATTACTTAGAATTTTAAATTATCTATTCAAGTATGTTTTCATTCATACTAGACAGGTTAGATGATCTAAGTTTTATGCATGATGTTCACAAGTATATTACCTTGTTTTCACAATAATGAATGCTAGTGGCTTTTTGGAATGAATGTAAAGTTTATTAGATCTTGCAATTTAATGGTGCAGGATCAGAACCTATGTGGATACCATTTATGGTCTAAATAGATGGCCAAGGAAAATGGATTACAACTGGTACTACAAAATTCAAAAGACAGGAACAACTATATGTAACCAAATAGCAAAAACTTAAATATTAAACAAAACAAAACAGAAAAAAAATAATGCTTAGGACTGGGTCCAGTCAATCATGAGTTTACTGGTCTTCAAGATACACTGCAAAGCCCACTCCTTTTCTCCAAAGGAGCGTGGGCATGAATTGTAGTGAATATTCGTTCTTCCCCTAACACTAAATGACATGGAATTATTCAGTATTTATGCACTTCTAATTTCTTTATGCACATGAGTCTGAGCTTTATGGAAAGGCATATTTTATCAATCCAAAGAAAAAAA
>NW_020664374.1:3271188-3311270 GCF_002925995.2 Terrapene triunguis | reverse complement strand
CTGACTGCCCCCTGCTGCCCCATCCAACCCCTCCTCTCATTCCTGACTGCCACCCCCACCCCAGCACCCCTGCCCCATCCAACCACCCCCTCTCCCTAACCACCCCTGGAAACCCCGCTCCCATTCAACCCCCCTGTTCCCCGCCCCCTGACCACTCCCACCCCATCCACACCCCCGGCCCCTGACCACCCCCGAAACCCCCTGCCCTCTATCCAACCACCCTCCCCTGCTCCGTAGCAGGGCTGCACCAGGAGAGGCAGCTGCGCCCCATGCAGCACAGAGCACTGCGTCAGGCCAGGCTCTGCAGCTGCGCTGCCCCAGTAGCTCACAGCCCTGCCGACCAGGCAGTGAGCTGAGGCTGCGGGGGAGGGAGGACAGCGGGGGAGGGGCAGGGGGCGAGCCTCCCCGGGCAGGAGCTCAGGGGCCGGGCAGAACGGTCCAGCGGGCCAGATGTGGCCCGCGGGCCGTAGTTTGCCCACCTCTGTCCTAGATGTTCCAGCGGTCTTACTGGCTGAAACTCTTTTAGTCAGGATCTCTCCACCAGTCCAATGTTGCTTCTTTTCTTCTGCAGGGGGTTGATGATGATATGGGTAGAAAACAAGGGAGAGAAATGATTTGGGGGCATCTGCCCTCTCCTCTTATAGCCCTTTCTCCTGCACAAGAATCTCCAGCTGATGTTCCGGAGACAGAAAGCCTGTGTGTCCAGAAACCTTAAACTGCTTCATTGTCAAAATGTAGATTTTTGTCACACCCTGCCAAAGAGTAGCCACTTAATCAGGTGATGGTCTATTTGATTTCACTGACACCTGGCTGAGGTGTTGGCTAGCCTTTTGCCTATGAGGAACTTATTTGTGTGACTGCTCTCCAGAACATGTCTTTGATAACATCCTACAGTGGAATCTTATATCTTTACATACAATGTTGCCACACACATTTTCACCAGGACAACTATCAGCAAATCATGAGTTTTCAAATGATACCTTACATGGTATGCTCTGAACAAAATTTAACATAGTCTTGTAAAAGGGGTGAACGTAGGAGTACAGACTGTCGATGAGTACCTAAGACAGATTCAGAAGCATGGTAAAAGCCTAAATGTCTGACTCAGCTGAGGACTCCATTATTATGTTCTTCCTACACAATTGAAAAGTTTTCATTTTGGACAATTTAGGCCTTTAAGTCTGAGTTACTCATATACCGTGCTTTGATTTTACTTTTCCCCCCATGGGGTTTTCTTTTCTTTTTTAAGTTTACACTTGATAGCGTAGTCAGGCCCCAAGGAGTTCATGATGTTTAATATGAACTTTAGTCCTCTAAAGCCCACTGGTCACCTACACACTTGATGTATTGTATTTTCAGGATTACTGATACTACTAATATAACTAGTAATAAGCACACATGCAAGTGTTTGCAGGATCAGATTTCTATATATATACAAAAAGAACAGGAGTACTTGTGGCACCTATACATATATACAGAACATCTGTGCAATACAGTAATTTCGGAATTTATTTATGGGCATGAATTTTTCCTTTGTTCATCTAATTGTACACAATTCACGGCAACTCTTCTCCCCCTCATGGCAAAAACCACTCTTATGTAAATATGTTAGGTACTATACGTGGTGCCTACATAAATAAACAAACATCAGCAGCTGGCTTGTTGAAAGTAGCCATGGAGTCGTTTTGCTTCATATCAAAGTGGGTTATATCTTTCATGAATTCAAAAAACAAAGATTCCGGAGTGAACACCGTATTTCTGGCATTTAAGCCACTACCAGAGATCGTGAGTCCAGCTGGCTCATTTTCTCTACATAGCTATGTAAAAGTTTAGACATAAATGTTTATATTTTGACATTATATCTCAGCCACAGCAGGAGAACCTGTAGTACAATATTTGCATAAGATAAGTCTTTCATGTCTCCAGGTCTCAAAAGTTGCCAAGGCAAATCAGACAAGAGAGAAGCTGCAGCTGGCAAAGGAAAATACTAAGTTTCAAACATGTTTCAGAGAGGCAACGTTTTATGTCCTAACTCTGAATGCAACATTTAATACCTTTCCAACTCACTGCTGGGCAAAGCACTGCAAACAGTCACCGCATCCCGGCAGCACACGGCTGGCTTCCCCGTTCACCTTTCCATTTACTACACGCCCAGCCTCTGATGCACTTGTAAGATTAACTTCCACTCACGGCTCGCATGTTAACCCCGGTCCCGCGAAACAACAGCCCGTTAAAATGAAGAAGTCCCTTGGGGGAAACACGCACACGAATGCAGTCGCTCTGCCTTGGCCAAGCACGCTGCCTGCTGCACTCAACCCCCCCGTCTGAAGGAGCCCTGGGCTAGGGATCGGCCCCTTTCCAGACCCCTCCCGGTACCTGCTTCGGAGGAAGACACAAGAACTGGGTGGGTTTCTTTGCTCCGGCGCTGGCTGCAGCCTCAGCGAGGACTAAGCACTTATAGCCCCTGACTCTGTTACTGGTTAACGCAGATCACTCGCTGCATTTTTCTACTCCCCACCCTGGGGGCAGCGGGCCGGCTCAGCACTTGTCCCAGGCCTGTGCAGGGCACAGCCGGCCGGCCACTGGCCGGTCCGCGCCCTGCAGGCGGGGGTGGGGTAAGGTGAGCCTGGGCGCCGCCCCCAGCCAAAGTCCCCCTGCAGCAGCCTCAGACCCTGCAAGCGCCTCTCAGGGGCGCGCGCTCCTCACGAGACTTCTCCACCCATTCCAGTGCCCGGACCAAGAGGCGCGCGCGCGCCCCCGAGATGGTCCCTAGTGCGTGCGCGCGGGGCCGCGCGGAGCTCGGGTACAGGGGCGCTGGGCAGTTGTCTCGCGGCGGGGCTGAGCCAGCCCCGGCCCAGGCAGCGCCTCTGCTGTGGCTGCGCCGCCGCCGCGTCTGTGCTGCCTGCGGGGAGACTCGAAGGCGAGGCCGGGCCTTGCAGCGGCTGAGAGCCGCTCTAGTGCCTCTGCAGCCAGAGGTGGAAGCCCGCAACTGGGGCCAGATAAAGAGGAGCCAAGGGGGCAGTTCAGTGATTAGGGAGCCCGCCTGGCATTCTCCAGGGCATGATTCCAGCTGGTGTAAGGGCAGCTCCTCTCTTCCCACCTTCTTCACCCCTCTGCTCCCAGCCGGGTTGGTCTCTTCCTCCTCACCTGCTTCTTTGCCCTTCCCTGTTTGGGGCTCTTCGCCCTGTGGCAGCAAGGAGAGGTTACTCCTCACCTCACGCTAACTTGAGTTCTTCCAGACGGTTTGGGCCTAGGGATGCCGGGCCAGAGGACAGACACGCCCATGGGCAAAGTGGCATCTGCAGGCCTGCACAGAGCGGCATCCCATGTCTCCAAAAAGGGCATATAAGGAGGCCCGGACTCCACTCCATTCCTCCCTGACTGCAAAGCAGAGCCTCCAGAGCCCAGGGGAAGGAGGACAGGAGGTAAAGCCAGGGGTACCCCAAGGAGGAGGTGGGAGACAGAGAGGGGCAAAGCCCTTAGCCCTCTCACCTCACTCCCACCACATTCAGTAACATGTGTCCCCTGGCTAGTAGTGCTACTCCAGCCTCAGAGGTAGAGTGTTGCCGAGCTGGCAGATCTCCCCCTGCCCATAAAGAAAGTGCAGCAACAGAGGAGCTCAGGGTGTTAGTGGTGCCAGCTGGCAGGGGCAGCACTGCCTCATGGGTGGGGCTCCCCACATGCTGCCTGTAGGGGAGATGCCAATTTAGGATATGGAGCTGGCTGTGTGGGAGGAGTGATGCTGAGGAACTGGCTGTGTAGGTGCTGGCTCCAGGGGGGTGGTAGCCTGGGAACAGCATTGCCCCTGCCAGGCCTTTTTTTACTGCAGAGCCTGCACAGGCCCCACACAGGAGCCTGAACTCTGTCACCATCTCTTAGTAACTCGTGAGGCAGAATGGGGTGGGGCCAGGCTGACTCAATACCAGGTATCTGCTGGAACAAAGGGTCCAGCCTGGCTCCGTGGGGGCACCTGTGCATAGTAGGGTGGATGATGCAGAAAAGTGCCAGTCCCACCCACCAATTCAACTTCATGTTTTAGGATTGGATCCAGTAAGGCCCTTCCCCAGGCCCCCTTGACCCAGCCAGCTCCTCAACAGTTGCCCTACTGCTGTCTCACCTCAGTGGTAGTGTCTCTTCCCCCCAAACTGCTCAACCCCACTGCACACCTCTAGATACCCAGCCCCTAAACTCTACCTCCTGCCCCCTCCATATCAGCCCCTGATTCTAGTTATTTCACACAGCTGACACAATATGATAACATTTGGGGAATCATTGGACTATTCAGTCACATGAGACATTGCAAACCATCTACATCATAGGCTGCAATTCCCACCATCTCTCGTAGATGAAAGGATGCTGAAGGGTTAAAATCCATGTGCATGTTATATAACAACCTGGTATATGGATTGTGCCAGCTCTTTCTCAGACCCAAAGTCCAGAGTTTGGTCTGGAGATCAGAGGCCTAGCTAATAGTGATTAGCTAAGAAAAAGCAGATTAAACAAGATGACATTGCCTTTGCAAAGATATGCTTGGTCAGTAGAAATGCCAGATGTTGAGGCAATAACTGAATAATTATGTTTCATCCAATGTTTCAAATTGATCAAAGGATCCCTGTTCCTATTATGTTTCTCCTGAAGGAAAAACAGTCTTCCCACAGATTCAACCTTGAGTTTATGAAATATTGGCACATGTCACTATAATGATATGGCATCCTTCCACCTCCCTTCCAAGGGACCAATGCCCTGCCTTAAAACATAAAGGAGACAATCTCTATTTCCATATGCTTTCACTGTTTCTTTGCTTTATCCCCTAGACATGTACCTGTCGGACAATCAAAGGAGTTGCTCCGTTCCTATGGACCCCAAATCAGAATTCAACATATATATTTTATACTAATATCATTTTATCAAAGTATTAATCAATGTTAACTTGCTAACTTGAGACCATGGGCGGAGACATTGTGTAACCTTTTAACCATTGGCTATTGTGCTATCTTGTCTTGCTGCAAAACCTAGCCCGGGGTGTGAAACTGCCTACCCCGTCACCTTCCCCCGCCCATGGAAAATCTATATATTCTATTGTAATCAATTGATTGACAGTGGCTCCGAGCCTAATAAGCCAGGTGACACTCCGCCAGCGCTGTGTGTAATAAACCCCTATGCTTTGACCTCTACACGGTGTGGATTTATGTCCTTCAGATGCCAACAATTAGACTTTACCCTTGATATCCCAAGTGACACCTCTGGCTAGAGTGCACCTAGAGGGGCAAAACAGCTCAAAGAACTCAAGTTGCTGTAAGGTTACCTTTACTTCTTCAAGCATCTGCCCCTATGGGCGCTCTACCATAGGAGATTCCCAACCACAAACAGAACAAGGAGGTGGATGCTGAGGAGGCAAGTCCAAGATGGTTTCGAAGGACTGTGACACCAAAGGTAGCATCATCCTGGCAAGCAGGTAAGAGGATATAATGCATGGCAAAGGTATGAATAGAAGACCAAGTTGCGGTCCTACAAATTTCTGTTATGGGAACATCTTTCACTATACAGGTTTCAGAGTAGCCACTCCTGTTATCTTTCACTATAGCTACTCCATTGGAGGGTGCTGTCAGAATATTTATAAGGAGTGCTCTATTCTCTGGGCTGGAATATAGTATTTTATCTGTCTGCTTACAGGGGGGCTGACTAGTGGCAGATGTTTGCCAGACTATGCAAGCAGGTGATAACAAAGCCTTGTTGATTGGTAGGGCAATTTTCACTGAAGAGACTCATCCATCTTCTTGTGTAATAGGTTGATCGTATCAAAGGGAAGATCTTGGATGATACTTTGCACCTCTCTAGGGAAACCTGAAGGTTGTAAACACGATTTTCTCTCAGGGAAGATTGCACTTCTTTTCCCACCCCAATCCCAATTCCCTGGTGAAGGATTGAGCTAATTAAAGAAATTGACAAACCCACTTGTAAGGTATCATATATAACCTGGTGACCCACTGGGCATGAATATCATTGTTTGAAGTACATATGGGTTGTGTAAAGAGAATTGTGTGTGCACACACTCTAGAAATATGTTCTTAAAGTATGTTTTGGAGGCAGTGAACAAACAAGCATGCCTGGCTTAGACAAAGGAATGTGGATTTACCTGTCTGTGTCCAGGGTTGTAAACCATAGATAATGAAATTACATTTACATATAAGGAAAACAAACCAATTAAGCTAACAAGCAGTGGAGGAAACAGCCTGGTGAGCACATCGGGGACACAGCAGTCTGAATCCCCAAGAAGTATTCCTGGCTCTTGAGGCAATGACAATGGACTTTTGTCTTTTTTGTTCCCCTTATATTTCCCAGTCTGCTTATCTATAATTTAGGGGAAAATGGGGACATCATCCTCTGATTTTGTAAATGTTGGCGCCTCCTGGGTGGAGGGCAGGAGATGATAATAGCTTGATGTAAGTGAGAAACTGGTTTAGGCAAAGAAATTAATTTTAAGCTCCAGAAAGCATGTTATTTTTATTTTGTTTGTAACCTTTTTCTCTTTTATTCTTACTGGGTGTCACTTAAATCTGTGTTGTTTATTAATAAACTTATTCCTGTTTTATTACAAAACCCTATCAGTGCTGTATATTAATGTGTAGGACCTCAGCTAAACTAACAGAGTGGTGTAAATACAGTCCTTTGGGAGGCAGCTAACTTAATTTCTGTGAAGGCCCCCTGAGAAGGGCTGAATGCTACAGAGAGATGTCCCTCAGGAACTGGGGTTCACTGATTGCCTGTCTTAACCTTGCTTTGCAGGTAACAGGGTCTTAAGGACTTTGCTGGTGAGGTGGAGAGACTGGTGCGGTAGGGAACTGTCTTACCATCTAAGCTCCAGCAAAGCTCTCTTGCTAAGGCAGAGAGGTGTAACCATGGCTCACTGTTTTAGGTTCCCCCAGGAAAGCGTTACACTCTCCATGAACCAAAAACAGAGGACTGAAAGAAAAAGAAATAAGATAACTAAAAAAATAGAGGAAAAACTATAAATCGCTATGTTAAGAAAGTCAAGAAGCTGAGAAACAGCAGACATGTAATCACTCCATCTCGAGCTGCAGGCAGTTCAGAAGGAACTGGGTGGTGACCTGTCCACACCTCCTTGTATGAAGCATGAAGTACTGCTTTGCACAGGCATGGGCCTACAGACACAGCTTTGTGTCCTCCTGCTGCGCCTGCCCCCTCCAGCACGCTCAGCCCCTGTCCCTGGCAGCCGTTCTACGGCTCCCCTGAGGAGAAGGGGGTTAATCTATTGTTGTAGAATCTCATCAGAGTGATCCCTGAAAAGGAACTAGGAAGGAGGTTTGTGAGTAGGAGGCATCAGAAACTCCATCAGATAGCTACCATAAATAATCTGTAAGACCCATTTGTCTATAGCTATGGCCCTCCGTTTTTGGCAAATTGGATAAGGCAGCCTCCATATAGACTTGATGATCATGATGGCCCCTTCTGGCCTTCAAGTCTGATCTCCTACACATTGCAGGTCACAGAACTTCACCAACCGTCTCCTGTAATAGACCTATGACCTCTGGCTGAGTTACTAAAGTCCTCAAAGCATGATTTAAAGACTTCATGTTACAGAGAATTGACCACGTACACTAGTTTAAACCTGCAAGTGACCCGAGCCCTGTGTTGCAGAGGAAAGTGAAGCCCCTCCCCCCCGGGATTCTCTGCCAATCTGACCCAGGGGAAATTCCTTCCCAACCCCAAATACAGTGATCAGTTAGACCCTGAACAGGCGGGGAAGACCCAGCAGCCAGACACCTGGAAAAGAATTCTCTGTAGTAACTCAGAGCCCTCCCCATCTAGTGTCCCATCACCAGCTTTTAGAGATTTGCTACTAGCAGTTGCAGATTGGCTATTTGTCATTGTAGGGCATCTCAACATACCATCCCCTCCATAAACTTACCAAGCTCAGTCTTGAAGCCAGTTGGGTTTTTTGCCCCTACAGCTCCCCTGGGAAGGCTATTCTAGAACTTCACTCCTCTGATGGTTAGAAATCTTCATCCAATTTCAAGCCTAAATTTGTTGGTGGCCAGTTTATATCCATTTGTTCTTCTGTCCACATTGGTGCTTAACTAAAATACCAGGGAGGGAGAGGAGTTATTTATCCCGCTGATGTATTTATAGAGAGCAATCGTATCTCCCTTCAGCCTTCTGTGGTTGGGCTAAACAAGCAAAGCTCTTTGAGTCTCCTCTCAAAAGGTAGGTTTTCCATTCTTCTGATCATCCTAGTAGCCCTTTCTCTGCACCTGTTCCAGGTTGAATTCAATCTTTCGTAAACATGGGAGACCAGAATTGCACACAATATTCCAGATGCGGACTCACCAGTGCCTTGTATAATGGTACTAGCACTTCCCTGTCTTTACTGTTAATACCTCACCTGTTGCATCCTAAGACTGCATTAGCCTTTTTCGTGGCTGCATTGTGTTGACAGCTCATACTCATCCTTATGTTCAACCAATATACCCAGGTTTTTCTCCTCTATAACTTCCAACTGATAAATCCCCAGCTTATAGCAAAAATTCTTGTTGTTAGTCCCTAAGTGCATGACCTTCCATTTTGCACTATTAAATTTCACCCCATTTCTATTACTCCAGTTGTCAAGGTCATCCAGATCTTGTATATGTATCAGAGGAGGGGAATGAAGAAGCATCAATAAAGAGACGCAGGTCTTTACAGTTTTATCCGAAAAACCTCTTTGGTTGGGGGTTAGAGTTGTGTTGTGCTCCTAAGGATGCTGGTGGTAAAATGGCTGAGGCAGCAGTCTTGCTTTATACACCTTTCTATGGTGTTTTCTGTTCGAGGCAGGGGCATAAATTCTCAGTGAATGAAGCATTGTTTTCAAGCCTTTGAGGAGTGAAGAGACTCATCTGTCTTCTTACGTAATAGGTTGATCATATCAAAGGTCAGATCTTGGATGGTACTTTGCACCTCTCTAGGTAAACCTGAAGATTGTAAACGCGAGCATCTCCTCATAACAGTGACCATAGTCATCCCCTTAGAAGCAGTATCTGCCACGTCCACTGCAGCTAGGAGGGAAGTTTTGGCCACCAATCTGCCCTCATCCACTAAGGCCTGGAAGCAGGCCCTATTCTCCTCAGGGTGTTTGTCCTTAAATTCCAACAACTTATTTTAATTTGTGAAATCATATTTGGCCAAGAGGGCCTGATAATTTGAGATTCTGAACTGCAGAGAAGTGGAAGAGAAGACCGTTCTCCCTTGAAAGTCAAGTCGGTTGTGTCCCTTAGCAGAGTCTTTGAGTGCTGTTGCTTGGACTGTTCTATAGCTGCCTGTATCATCAAAGAGTTAGGGTCGTGGGTAAGAGAACAAAAACTTTCTGCCCTTGGATGCAAGAAAATAACCATTCTTGACCCTCTTGGGGCGGGAGCACAAAAAGTAGGTATGCACCAAACTGTCTTTGTTGTGTCCATGATGTTGATGGGGAAAAGCCACTGGACTGGGACTGGAAAACTACAGAATGTCTAGTAAACTGTGCTGAGGCTCCTAGACTTCCTCAGCTCAATCTGTAGCTCCGAAGCAACTCTGTGCATGAGCTCTTGGTTTTGTTTAAAAAGTCATTTGGCAGAGACAGAGAAGACGGAGTTACCGCCTCATCTGGTGAAGACGAGATTGCTCCCAGAACTAGCAGATCAGGCTCACCTTTCCCTTCTGAATATTCTGACAGGGCCCATTGTGGGTGTCCAGGCGATGGCAAGTAGGACTCCTGCACCAATCCTGGGTGTCTAGGGTAGGGCTCCCGCTACCCCAATATTGCCAGTAGAATGGATCAACTGACAGAGGAGGTCCCCATGGCACAGGGTGGCACCTATTTCTTGGCCAGTCATATCTGGTCGAAGGTCAGAACCCCGATCTTCTGGGCCTCCTGTCTTGTGCCACCTCCCATGTTATTCCATACGTTGAATGCATGTTGGGACCATCACGCAAAGAAGTAGTAACATCTATGTCTGTAGACCTACTTGATTTACTATTTGAAAGTAGTTGCAGGTGATTATGAACGATTGAGGTTCGTGAGTTCTGGTAACTTTATTCCTCTTTAAAACTCCAGAAGGGGAATAAAGAGAGAAGAATGTAGGCTTCTGGTTGAGGCACTGGACCAGGACTTAATAGATCTTGCTCCTGCCACAGACTTCTTGTATGACCTTGGGCAAGCCACTGTATCTCTCTGCCTCTGTTTCCCCATGTATAAAACAGGCATAATAATGATGCTTCATTGCCTTATGAGGGGTTGTGAAGATAAGTACATAGGATAGATCCACCCGCTGAGATTTTGCATTTTCTCCTGTATGCTTTGAGGTTTTCTTTCATGCTGGCTGACATTTTGGTTCTTACGTTCTTTGGTTTTAGCAAATGCAAACAATATATCCTATGATTCACATTAGTACTGAGCCTTCATGCTCTCCTCCTGCATCAGTCATGGGATTCTTTTTCTAAATACTGTGATGCTTTGTTTTTTCTTGGTTCTGTGGATTTCAGTTCATTACAGCCTCCTCCTCAGTTTTGAACCTTGCTATCCTCCTGCATTAAGACACCCAATTAACGAGACATTTCTGCCAGTAATTCTCCATCACGTTCCTTTTCCATACTGGTCGCTATATACCAGCTGCTAAATCTCTCAGGCTTGAGAAGTTAGCAAGTGACAAAACAAAGAACATTTTAACTTTGCAAAGCTCCAGTGCCTGTTTGGGCAAGGGCAGCTCTCTCTCATTAGTATTCCACCATCAAGTACCTCGACTTGGATTCAAATATCATTGTAGACTTTATTTTAAATTTAACTTTGTTATAGTGTTCAGGAATGAAACTCTCCTCCCACTCCACCCTTTCCCACAAGTCTGTCCTCTAAACAGCTGCTGGATTTCCTCGTAGAGATCACCTTGTTTTAGATCAGGGGTTCTCAAACGGGGGGTCGGGATCCCTCAGGGGGTCGTGAGGTTATTACATGGGGGGTCGCAAGCTGTCAGCCTCCACCCCAAATCCCGCTTTGCCTCCAGCTAGGGTGACCAGATTTCCCAATTTTATTGGAACAGTCCCGATTTTGGGGTCTTTTTCTTATATAGGCTATTACCTCCCACCCCCGTCCCAATTTTTCACATTTGCTGTCTGGTCACCCTACCTCCAGCATTTATAATGGTGTTAAATTAAAAACATTTTTTTTTATATTTATCGGGGGGGTCACACTCAGAGGCTTGCTATGTGAAAGGGGTCACCAGTAAAAAAAGTTTGAGAGCCACTGTTTTAGATTCTGTGCCAGGGCACGGGTGCAGAGGATCTGTGTGACTGAATAAACAGAGAGGAAGCCCTTAGCTAAGTTAGGGTTACCATACGTCCGGATTTTCCCGGACATGTCCGGCTTTTTGGGCCTCAAATCCCCGTCCGGGGGGAAATCCCAAAAAGCCGAACGGGGCCGGCGGTGCAGGGCCGGGCCGGGGGTGCTGGGCCGGGGATGCTGGGCCGGGGGTTGGCCCGGGGCCGGCACCCCAGGAGCCGAGCCAGGCTGGAGACGCTGGGGCCGGGGCCGGCCGCCGGAGGGAGCCGCTCGGTTGGGGGGGCCAGACTGGGCTGCGCCTCCTCCCCCCACCCCCCCCACCCCCAGCTTACCTGCCGCCTGCTTCAGGCTTCCCGCGAATCAAATGTTCGCGGGAAGCAGGGGAGGGGGCGGAGACTTTGGGGAAGGGGTGGAGTTGGGGCATGGGCGTGGGCGGGGCTGGGGCCCCGTGGAGTGTCCTCTTTTTGGACACTCAAAATATGGTAACCCTAGCTAAGTGAAAAGTGCCTCGATAGTAAAGGCTTGCTTTGTATAGCTTATGCAAAGGAGAGAAGAAATATAGACAAGAAGAGAGTTCAGCTGGATGTATTAACAAGGGTAGAGTAACTGCCATGTAGTGAATGACGGCTCATTACCTAGTAGTGATTTCACAGCAGCCCCACCCGGGCTTTGGCTGCTGTTCCCCTTTTCTTACAAAACGTGAATCCCACAAATTTGCCAATCATGAAATGTGGATAAAATTACAGCTTGCAAAAGTTCTTTAGTAGGAGATAGCTGCACCTCGAATCAATCTGGTCAGTTTCTTTACTCTTTGCAGTTGGGATTTTTATTCAGCTCTTGCTGCTTTTTTTCCTTTAGCATGTCTTGTAAACATTAAAACAAGCTACTGTTAGGGCATAGCGTAAGAGAAAATTAACAGCTCTTC
This sequence comes from Terrapene triunguis, assembly GCF_002925995.2. Taxonomy (NCBI): domain Eukaryota; kingdom Metazoa; phylum Chordata; order Testudines; family Emydidae; genus Terrapene; species Terrapene triunguis. The sequence goes on along the minus strand of NW_020664374.1, from coordinate 3,299,037 downwards.
TATGCTCTACTGAACTACAACCCTAGTGCTGTCTTTTTCTAGCTTCCACAACAAATATTTTGAACTCTGAACTATGGTTAGCCTGCATGATACTAAACATTTTTCCTGCATCAGTAGTTGTGGTTATAAAATGCTAATACAAGACTTTTAATTATGAAACGGAGAGGATGGAATTTACTGGTTCTTTAATGTTAAATACAAATGTTAAATGGATAAATGAAAAATTAAGGTGCTGTAAACTAAAAAAGATTCACCACTGAGGACTTTTGCCTATGGAAGCACAGAGGGGAGTACCTAGGGTAGATTACCCTCTGAGATTTTGCATTTTCTCCTGCATGCTTTGAGGTTTTCATTCATGCTAGCTGCTGAGGCTTTAAACTAACAAAGATTGACCATGGAGGATTTTTGCCGATAGAAGCTTAGAGGGATGGTTCAGACAAGCTGCCAAACAATGAGCTGCAAGGGGGCTTCACCAGACAAGTGATCCCACTGGTTGCGGTGCTAGTATGTTTACTGCACACACTCTAGTTCCAAGAGCTATGGAGCACACACTGATGTGTACTAACTGAGAGCTCTGTCGAGTTAATACTTTAGGACGACCGAAATGTCAGAATACCTCACTCTTTGTCTCAAGCAGGACATATCACAAGTTTTCCTCTCCTTTTGTTTAATGGAAAGCCTACTAATTCCTCTAAGCCACCCCCCTTCACCAGTTCTGAACACTCTCCACCCTAAGTAATGGCATAGTAATTTGGAGCCAGTAGAAGTCGGAGGTGGCAGGCTGGGTAGTAGGGCTCATGGCTGAAGACCCAGATTTGTTTGCACCAACCCTAACAGAGGAAGAATGTTTTCTGATCTTCCTTGGGCATCACTTGCTTTTCAGAACCAACATATTATATTTGAAAATTTGGATCAGTGTGCCTTTTTCACATTTAACTTTTCCTCCCTTGGCAATATGCTCTTTAAAACAAGAGTCATGTTTGTTTAATACTGTTGCATCCATTAATAGCAGTCTACTCTTAGGAATTTGCCCATCGTAGTCAATATCCTACTTTAGAAAAAAATTAACTAGTCTAGCTGTTAGATGCAATTTAGATTCTATAATATCAGTACCTATGGTCAGCTGGCTATAGAGCAGGAATCAGCACTGCCAAGAAGTTACCTTTAGCGACAATGGTTCCTAGCATGAACATTGAAGCAGATGCTTTTTGATCACACTTACTTTAGTAGGTGGCAAGTAGACCAAGGAGAGATCAAATTTCTACAAGTCTCTTTGATTTTCCATTTACTAGTCTGTATCATAATCACGTTTCAACATAAGTTTTCATGCAGACAGTCTGTCCTGAATAACGTATACCCACTTTACAAAAAGCCTTCCCTAAGAAGTTAAAAATGTTTAGACGGAATAACAAAGGCTTATGCCTGTGGGTAGACTTGATGCCGCATCAAATTAAGCTCACATTTCTAACATGGTTATACTACTATACTGTCAACATTTCACATTAGTACAGAAACAGAAAATTCACTACCAAGTTTCACTGCTCAGCTAATGTGATTGGCAATGACAAGACACTGAATTTTTGGCAACCCTAATAGCAAACTCAAATACATGTGGTCTCCCAACCAGAAGACGGATCCCCAACCCAACCAGCACTTGCCTCATGGTCTGTACCACAGCCAGTAGAAAGTCACTCCATCTAGCACCCCTTGCCCCAGATCAGCCACCATTTTCTCCTGCGACCACAAGGGATTGTGAGACTGGATCATAAGAAGTTGCACCGGGTTTTGGGGTCCCAAGTGGGGGAAGTTTGAAAACACCTTCTCTAGGGACCATCGCACTGAATGATTGCTAAGGTATATTAAATAATTTAAAATCAGCCTTGAAAGTCTGATTTCTCTTATAAAACTACTAGAAGCACAGAAGAGAGCTACTTGCAAGCTGAGATGCAAGGCATTGGACAGGGAGCCCAGTCTGAGGCCCCCCTTGAGAGCAGAACAGGTGACTTTTCCTGTTGTCCCTTATAGCAAACAGGCCGATCATTGAACACTCCAGGTTGCAAAGATAGTGTGGAAGATGCTATCTTCAGAGACTACTCGTGACTCAGCAAAAAAATTCCTGCAGAGATGGTCCCTGAGATGATTCTAGACCCTGCGCCAAGTGTTCACCCATCGGAGGGATACTCTCCTCAATGCAAAACTGCCTCAACCTGATTGCCTCTTGGCAGAGCACTTTTGAGTGTGCTCCTCCTTGCTTATTCACATAATACGTTGTAGTAGTATTGTTGGTAAATATGAACCACTGCACCCCTAATATGGGCCCGAAAAGCGTGACACGCGTTGTAAATGGCCTGACCCTCCGGCACATTGACATTCAGAGAGGACTCTGCTTGGACTACTTTCAGCGACCCCAGATGTGCTCCCCTGCCCATCAGGGAGGCATTGGTGATAACAGTCCTGGTTCGTAAGACAAAAAGAATGCCCTGACAAACCAACATTCTCAAGACATGTCCACTCTGTAAGGAATCCAGGACCAGTGGAGGAAGACGGCCAAATCTGTCCAAGGAGTGAAGAGTGGCAGTAAACTGTCCTGAGCCACATTTGGAGAGGGCAAAGATGCAGCCTTGTGAACTGGTCCACCTGCATGCAAGCGGACAGGCAGTTCAAAAGTCCCAGGCACATCCAAACTGTCATGGAAGGCTGAGATTGCAGACTGAGGCAGAGGTGGCAAATGCCTGAAAAATTGTTGGTCAGCAGAAGTGCTCTCAAATTGGTAGAGTCTATTAGGGCCCCAATGAACTCTATTTTCTGAGTGGGAACCAAAGTTGACTTTCCATTGTTTAGGATGAGACCAGAGGGTTGAACAAGCGCAGGGTGGAGCTGATATGAGAAATGAGTTCCTATCTGGATCTGCCCCTCAGTAACCAGTCATCTAGATACAGGAAGATGTGGATCCCTTTCTTCTTGAGATATGCCATGACGATGGCCATTTGGTAAAAATCTGAGGGGAAGAAGAGGAGCCAAAGGGAAGCACCGTACACTGGAAATGGCTGTCCGCTACGACAAATCAAAGGAATTTTCTGTAGCTTGGCAAAATTGCCACATGAAAGTAGGCATCCTGAAGATCCAGGACAGCAAACCAATTGTTCTGAGACAATGGGGGGAGGATAGTCAATGGAGTGACCATTCGGAGCCTCAGGTATCTGATGTATTTGTTGAGGCCACAAATGCTGAGAAAGGTCTTACTCCTACCTTGGATTTGGGCACCAGAAAGTACCAGAAACAGAAACCCTGACACCAGTGATCCAATGGAACTTCATCCACGACTCCCAATACGAGCTGAGCATGAACCTGCTCAAGGAGCAGTATCTTGTGAGAGGGGTCCCTGAATAGGGACAGAGAGGGAGGAGTAGAATGAACTGGATGGCACAGCCTGATCCGATGGTGCTTAGGACCCAGCTGTTGGTGGTGATCAAACCCCAAACGTTGTGAAAGCAGGCCAGCCTGGCCTCACATGGAAGGGATAGGGTGGAAAGGAGTGACAACTGGAACACTGCTGGTGACAAATGCCTGAATTCCCCCCCTCCAGGTCTCAGGCAGCTGGTCTGTGAATTTAGACAGTTATCCAGGTGACAAAGTTGTACTTTGACAGTTGTGCCTGCTGATTAGCAATTTGCATTTGCAAGGAAGAGGAGGTGTAAATCTGCCTGACCATCAGGTCCAGTCACCATAGGTACTGGAAGTAGGGGTGCTGCCACACCCCTGGCTTGAAGTGGTTTCTGTCATATGCAGGATTTACTGTTTGGCTCAATGGCTCTCAGCACCCCCACTGTACCAATTGTTCCAGCACCCCTCCCAGTCACTTAGAATCCTTCTTCATGGGAGTGGACTTAAACCTGCCCTGTCAGGCTCCATCATTCACCAGTTATTGCCAAGGAATTTGGGGCTTGATGAGAATAAAAACCCACAAATCCGTGCGTAGGAATGAAGTAGCGCTTTTCCATGTACTTAGCTACGGGCAGTAGCCAAGCCAGGGTGCTCCAAAGGACCTTAGCAGGCTCAAAGAGCGTATCATTAATAAAGAAGGCGACTCTTCTAGGGACAGATGGCTGTAGGATATCCACTAACTTGTGACTGTTCTCCCACAGGAATGCCGCTTGAATACCTAGGGAAACGGCTATGCACCCCAACAGGTCCTAGTGCACCTTGAAATCCTGCGGTACCGAAGGGGAGGAAGAGCCTGGCACCGTGGAATTGTCCAGGGGTGAGAATGAGGCAGTTAACTGTGCCAGAGCTGAATCCTGCTCCAAGGCTGACAGGCCCAGGCAGGATGAATCTGGAGGCTCCTCGAGGGGAAGGTTCACCGGTACCAAGACTTGTGGCAGATCGATGGTCACTGCTACAGACCTGGCCAATGATCTCGACTTCAAGCAGCATGAGGCGTGGGATCTATATGTCCGAGCAGTGGCCCCCGGAAGGCCATTGGTATGGTTAGGGCATTGGTAGCCAGTAGGTGCCGGAGCAGGGGCCCCTGTCCCAACCACGAGACAGGCACCAATCTTGATACCCATAGCACTCCATGAACGCCCCTCGCTCAGGCCATGGAAAGCAAGAGGAATAAGATTCAACCTCAGACGCCGAGGAGACCTGGGAGACAGCCGTGGGGCCAGCCCTGATAGTGCAAGCAGCCAGTCCGACTTGTCCATAGCCCAGAATGATGGAACAAGGTTGATCCTGAAGTCGTCATCAGTACCGAAGTAACTAATGGTGCCAAAGTGGAAAGTGGTGACTGTTGCTATGGCAACATTGGCATTTCCAGCCACAGGGGGTACCAAAGATGTTCTAGGTGCTGAGGAGGTCCCTCATGCCAAGTACAGTACCAACCCCATTTCCACTGTGTATAGAAGGGAAATATCGGGGTGCAGCATCAACAGATCCATAAGTTCAACAGCCCACACAGCCAATGGGGCTATAAAGGGCACAGCCCTGCCAAAGTCCTGAACCAAGGGAGAGGTTGGGACAGAAAAGTAGAGGTGATCTGCTGCTGCCTGATACACCACCGGCATGGAAGCAGCTGGTGCTGGCATCGCCCTCATCAGTACTGGACTCAACGGACGCCCAGGGCTGGAACTGGACTCAACGATACAGGGTGTTTGGCCTCTGTGCACAGTGCTGGGGAGTGGGTGACTGGTCCTGCTCTATCCTACACACCAGTATTCACCCCATGCTGATCCACATGCTTTCTGGAGGTGGGAGACGAGTCCCCATAGGACCTGGATCAGCCTCCGTTGGTCTTATGTGACTTTTTCCTCGGTGCACTTGATGAGGAACAATTTCTCCTTCTTTGGAAATGTGCCAGCTCCAGGATGCAAAGCAGCAGCACTCTCCAAATCTGAGGGTGACCTGCAATCTGATGAGGGCCTTGGTGCCAAAACAGGCTACATGGCCTGTTAGAGCAGGTGTTGTTTCAGATGAAGATCCCCGCAACTTGAGTCTGTTTCATGAACAATCTGCAAATCAAACACTGCTCTTTGCCATGGGCATCGCGTAGGCATAACAAGCGCCATGTGTGGGGATTGTTGTTGGGGATCATTCCCCCACACAACAGATAATGTTTAAACCCTGGTGAGGGCATCACCAGGGAACAATTAAACTAAGTCTAACTAACACTTTATTAGGGATACTAGTGAACTATATATAACTAGAAAAGTTGTCACTGAATAGAGGATTGTAAGGTTGAAAACCTCAGAGCTCCGACTCCAACCACTGGTGGTAAGAAGGACCTGGGGGGTGGGGGGCAGGGCAGCACCACCTCATATAGGCAGGGGAGAGGCTAAAGCCATGAGGTCTGAGCACCCCCTCCCCCCCCCATGGGTACTGCTAGGTAAAATTCTCCAGCCCTGGCATGCTGGGTGTGCACACACCTAAGTGGCTGCATCTACTCAAAGAAGAATTAACTCTTCAGTTCTTTGTGTAGTAATTGCCTGCCCACAACAAAAAAGATTAATAGCATTTTTTAGATATACGTACCCCCCCCCCCAGTATTTGTGTGGAAGTGATATCCATGTGATGTATTCAGTTCATCGTGCACTTTGATCACATCTCCTGTGTTTTGCCAACCAATCTCTCCTCTCATTTCATGTATCTGAAGACTTATGAGGCCCCCTTCCAATCTTTTTTTCTCAGACTAAATAGGCCCAGGTTGGTTTTTTTTTTTTTAATTTTTTCTTCACAGGTCAGGTTTTCTACATTTATGTTTTGTTGCTGACCTCTGGACTCTCTCCAGTTTGTTCACATCTTTCTTAAAGTGTAGTGCCCAGAACTGGACACAGTACTCCAAGTAAGTGTCAAGTAGAGCAGGAAAATTACTTCCCTGGTCTTACATACAACACTCCTGTTAATATACCCATGACGCTAGTCCTTTTCGCAGCTGCATCACGTTGTTGGCTCATATTCAATTTGTGATCTTCTATAATCCCCAGATCCTTCAGTACTGCCTCCTAGCCAGTTATTCCCCATTTTGTATTTGTGCATTTTATTTTTCCTTCTTAAATGTAGTACTTTACACATCTTGAATTTCATCTTGTTGATTTCAGACCAGTTCTCCAATTTGTTGTAGGGTGACCCGATGTCCCGATTTTATAGGAACAGTCCTGATTTTGGGGTCTTTTTCTTATATAGGCTCCTATTACCCCCCACCTCGTCCCGATTTTTCACATTTGCTGTCTGGTCACTCTAATTTGTCAAGGTAATTTTGAATTCTAGTCTTGTCCTCCGAAGTGCTAAGAACCCTTCCCAACTTGGTGCCATCCACAAATTTTACAAGCATACGCTCCACTCCAAGTCATTCGTGAAAATATTCACTAGTATTGAAGCCAGAACAGACCACTATAGGACCCCAGTAGATACATCCCTCCAGTTTGACAGCAAACTGTTTATAACTACCCCAAGTATGGTCTTTCAACTAGGTTTGCACCCACAATACAGTAATTTCATCTAGACCACATTTCCCTAGTTTGCTTATGAGAAAGTCACATAGTACTGTGTCAGAAACCTTACTAGTATCACATTGACAGCTTCCCTCATCCAATAGGGCAGTAACAGTCAAAGAAAGAAATTAGATCAGCTTGGCATGATTTGTTCTTGATAAATCCATGCTGGTTATTACTTACTATCCTATTATCTTCTAGGTGATTATAAATGATTAATAATTTCTTCCAGTATTTTCCCAGGTATCAAAGTTAGACAACTGGTCTGTAATTCCTTGAGGATTCCTCCCCTCCCCCTTTTAAAAGATACATTGTGTTTACCTCTCTCTCCTAACAGAGGTATCAGAAATCAAAATCAAAACGTTTAAGTATAAAAAAAAAAGATATTTGGGGTAATTTTTAGAAATTTTAACATTTAGAATTTCTCTCCCTCTGAGGTTTGGGATGCATGGTGCAAAGGGACCCTGACATTATAAGTGCCAGGATAAAAAACAGAATCAATAATAGCTGTGAAACACTAAATTGTTCCCTTTGTAAATAGGGGGCATAGCCAATATACATAATGCTGTGGGGGTAGTGTACAGATTTTATTGGCACTCGTTTGGGGTAATCTGGATTAACTCACTTGTAAGCATAAGTGGTGAAACCAATGTACCCATCCCAAATTCATATTGATAAAACCCCTATTATTAATAGTGGTGGTGCCCAGAATAAGTACTGGGGCTTCAGGTAGCAATCTTCAACCCTTCCCTACACCCTATCCTGGAAGTTGACTATATTTTCAAAGTGAACGTGAGGACACTGGTCAAAGGCATCACTGGAAGCCTTTTGCTGGGGATAAGGTGAGGAATTGGGTAGCAAAAGGGGTGCACCTTCCAACTCAGCCCATGTCTCCTTATTTGTCCCACTAATCAACTCTTACCTCCTTGCACTCAACCCATCCCCCTACCAGCTTAGAAACTTCAGGCTTCCTCAACTCAACTCCCACTTGCTCAGTAGTACTCATCCCCCAACTTGCATACTACCTACTTCACTTCTCCACAGGTCAGAACCACCCCTCAGCTCTGAACTCTTCCAACCAAACACTCATGCTAAGAATACACTGTTGCGCCCCTCCCCCCCCGCCACATGCTCCCTAACACACTCAAAATTCCCTCCAGAGTCTGGAAAAGCAGGGCAAAGCTAGCAGGAAGTCTGAGCAGTGACAGGGCAGTCTGGTGCTTTGTGGGGTATGTACTTTAGGGAAGGTTTCTGTCATCAGTAAAAAAACGTATATATGTGCTATGATTAAATCAGTGAATGTGATACAGATGGAGTAGGAAAGAGTATTGACTTGTTTTGGGATTTTCCCTTTCCGGCTCTCTTTTGGGAATCAAAACAAGCAGAATCCTGACACTTAGGAATCAGTTGAGTTGCCTTAACCACCATTTGTCTAGAAAAGACAGGGGCTAATTGTCCTGATTTAATCCTCAACAAATCTTATGTGGCCTCTGAAGAAAGCAGCATCTGGTGCCAGTCAGGACCAGATAAAAAACAGTCCATGTCTTTGGGAGGGGAGCAAGTCAAAGGTTGGAAGCTGCTAGCCATCTACTTCCAAATGTGGGGACAGTGAAGCTACGTATGCTGGGGTTAAGACCCTGGAGGACTGCAGTTGGAAAACCCCAGCTAGGGAATCTGAATTTTGACTGGGGGAAAGTAAGGGAGGGGTTAGAATATTTTGGTACATTTACTCTTCCAGTTCAGGGGAGAACAAATGAAAAATCTATTCCACCTTTGAGAGAGAGAGAGAGAGAGAGAGAGAGAGAGAGAGAGAGAGAGAGAAGGAATGGACCGGTGACTATTTTCAGGGCGCATCCTTTTGACAAACAAACAGCCCAACTCTGTTCCTTTGAGGGGCTAGCCCCTTGGCAACTGCATTCCCGTTCTGTGCCTTTGCTGCATGAAATTTCCTGAAGAGCCAGAAGTGACTCAACAGTAGCCAGGTGTACTGTGGCTCCAACCAGTGGCAGCAGGTGGTACTTCAGGGTGTTGTACATAAGGAAAAAACCCCACAGAGATGTGGCTTAGCTCCATTAATCCCTAACAACCATCCACCTCATTTGTACCGTGCCACAGCACCATGTCTGTGTATGAACAAGTGTACATGGCCCATTTATATTTCCCCCCCATATTTAGTTGTACCCAGCCAGGCAAAAATGCAGGTCATTTTCCACAGTGAAGGAGGAACACAAGTGTTAAAGTAAGGCTTGTGTGGTAAACTGCCTGTATGTTTACCTTGATGGCGAGTAATAAAAAACAAAAAAGTTAATTTTTTTACCAGATAAGCCTGGATGAGGTCAATATCCAAAGTATCCTGTCCAATCACCATCTTTGGAGTTTCTTTTTCAGGAAGTTGTGCGGGAAACAGTTTTGCTAAAGTGCCAACTTGTTAAAATGCTTCTGAGTATGCAAAAATATTAATTTGCACTTGACAGGTGTGGAATCACTTTTGTTAAATTGATTGTTTAGCAACAAAAGGATAAATCCCTGAATAAATCACAACAAATGAAAATACTGTTAGCAGTTTCATAATTTAATGAAAAAGTACTTGTAAAAAGGGGACATCTGTAAAAGACTGATTCCATCTTGGAAAATTGTGTGCGCGCGCGCGCATATATATATATATATAAAAACAAAATGCAAAAAACAAAAATTAACAAATAAGGTTAAGAGGTAATACTTCAAACAGTTAGCCACCGAACACACAATAAAAACTAGCAAGTACACTTTGGGGACTATATTTAAGAACTACATAACCAAGAGCTCCTTCATGTATCTATTAAAATCATGCAAAAATTAGCAAAACTATTGCCCACATCGGAAAGAGTTACATCCCCAATGAAGCAATAATTTGGATTTTTGCTGAAGCACCATTTCCCTCCCCTCATCTTTTTCATATGCAGCTGGGCCTGAAACATGACTGCTCTGCTGGCCTCCAAGATAAGCTCCACATAATTGTATGGCCAGAAGAAGGATTAATAATAAATACTGAAGGAGAACTAAGAATCAGAGCTAGAATACAAATGAGTGGATATTTGTTTACTCATTTTGAATGACCCATGGCTTAGGAACAAAAAAGTACTTCCCATTAAAATAAAATATATGGAAACCTAAAAATGCTACTGCATATTTACACCAAAAGAAAATTTGAAAATACATCTCTAGAAAGACAAATTACACAAATATACAGAAAATCAAGAAAGTGAAAGAAAATTAAGGATTCATGAAACAGAGAGCACAGAACTGCAATGTTTATTTTGTATTTCACTACTGACGTGTTCTCTAGCCCCTGACCAGTAACTATTGTGAGGAATATTTCAAAGTTTAATCATCTAAATTATTTTGTTGTACTTTCCCAAACTAAGAGCAATAAAATAAATTAAGGCTTTGAAGAAAATCAAGCGGTCATTTGTATTCTGCTAAATATTCTTTATATTGGGAGTTTAATGATTTCCTTTTGGATGAAATTCACCACAAGCAAAGGAGGCTATAAAGCAAGGCCCTCTGCAATACCTGTGCTCCATTTCAGCCCTTGTTGTGGGACAGTGGGCTTTGCCCGTTGATGACTGAAATGTCATTTCATCAGACACAACAGAATTACTCTTGGTTAACAGAACTTATGAAAATGATAAGTTGTTTTTTTTATTCAAACAAAACAAACCACGTGCAGTAAAGAATAAAATGGGACTTTTTTCTGAGGTTGGGTGAAAGTTAGCATATTAGCATTTGCAACTTTTAAAACTTGTGCAAAGCACTTTTAGTTTGGGAAATAGAAACTAATTAGAAGTGGCTAAGCAGCTTAATGTAGTCATATGTCTTACATATGCTTCCAGATTTATCTAGCAATAAAAATGTGCTTCAAATAAATGACTGGCTAAATTTTTTCAAACCTGTGTTCCTAAAGTTAAGCTCCTAAACCCCTATTTAGTCACCTAGGCTTGGAAATTTTAGCCTATATAAAAAAGGTCAGACAAAATGATTTTTAGTTCGAGCTTATTTTTTTTAACATACCAGGTATAAATGCCTCCAGATGTGAAATCTCAAGTTTCAAGAGGAACCTAGCATCATCCGTGATTGCCTAAAATGTAAGTGTCAAATAGCATTTTTCTTTGAAGTAGTACATCTACTTTTGTAAACACTATCCACAAATTTAGTCATCTTTACTTGTTAGCTGGGTAAAATATTTACAAGTGCATCCCACAACAAGCAACTATGTACAAAGATAAAAAAAACTGAAGTACTAGAAGTTGAATATTTACAAAATAAAGTGAATTACTGTCAAGAGAAACACAACCTTTAGCCGGAGCAAAGTATGGGGGCACATCTAGAGGTCAGTGAGTTTGGCAGCATTTGTGATACTTGCTTCTACCCTGCAGAGAGGGTTTACAAGCATCACTGGAGTTCTAAACTTTCTGCAGAACAGGATCCCCATTTAGTAGTCACTTAGACCACAATCCAACAGAGAACTTAAACATGTGCTTTAAATTTAAAGTGTGTGAATACTCCCACTGGAGTCAATGGAACTAGTCATGTGCTTAAAGTTTTAAGCACATGCTTAAGTTTTTGCTGATCAGGGTCATATTGCAGGTGCAACAGGAATGCAGTTTTAGTGTCTGCATTAATCTTTTACAGCATGTTACAGAGCAATGCAAGGACTCCTTTAATACCTGGTCCAGCAGCACAAAATTGACATTTTTAACAATGCCTTACACAAAAGCAGGTAAAAAGGAAGCAGCTCCTGGAGTTATGCAAAGATTAACAGCTCCATACTCTCCCAGATGTTAACCTGTAATAAAGCATACTGATTTCTACACAACCTTGACTATCCCTTTAAAATCGCAGGCCAATTCACTACTGAAAACTACTCTTTTCTTTTTCACTGCATTTCTTCCTAATGTAGGTCCTGCACCATTTTCTGAAACCCTCTGATGCCTAGGTTTGCACCGATACACTGGATTATGTAAAGGTTGAGTTACCCCTTAGGTATTTATAATCACCTTTGTACTGAACTGTGAGAAATAATATTTTTTTTGTTTCTATTGTGACAATCTCTACCAAAGTCCTTACTTTGGCTTTCTCTCTCTGAGCTGCTTCTCCTTAATCTGACTTGTTCTTTATTCTCATCACTTTCAGCTTCAGAGTCACTTAGCTCCAAATCAGGGCAATACCCATCATTATCCTGGTATGGAGCTCCTCCTCTCTGGAATTCAAGAGTCTGTTTGCTCCACAAACGTTCTTTTGTAGAAAGCCTCCTTGTTGGCTTTTCACAGCACCTCAGATCTTCTGTGGTCCTCACCAAACTGTTGGTAGCCTCTTTAAAGGACCTGCTAAAATGTTCTATTGTAGATTTTCTAAAATTGCTTTGACTAGCCAAATGAGCAGTGAGCACAGATTCTTGTTCATATGGTGTCTGGCTGGACCTGTCTCTCTGAGTTACATCTCCAGCCCTGCCCATTAAACCATTGGATTTTGTAAGTCTTGAGTTCTCTTGCTGCATTTTTCCATTCCCAATGGAAGACTGTCCATGCAATGCAGCTTGAAGTGCTAATGGTTTACCAGATGACTGCCCACGATGAAACTCTGGTGACTGTGCAGGTCCAGAATCTTTTCTTTCATTCCTACTCTTGCCAATCCCTACCAATAACCCATTACTTCGGTTGTCATGCTGATACCTAGAGTATGATTTTGCTTTAATTTCAAATGACTCCTTTGACATCTGCACATTCCTTTTGTTGTAAACTGTGGTGTTGTCTGGAGAAAGGGGTCTGTTGCCAGTTTTCAGCGAGTTATTTTTGCAGTCACCCAGCGCTGACTTGGGCATTTTTAATTTCAAGGTGATTCTGGGAGGTGGGTAGAACAGTGTGTTCTCTAGTGCACTTGTCAGAGAATGGCCTGAGAGAGAGAAAACAGAAAAGCTGTATTTAAAAGGTGGTAAAGACTTTCATTAAACTTAGTTAATAGTTTTCCTGCCTATGCACACATTAAGGGGCATTTTCAATTAGTCTAACAATTACTACTGAGATGCATGTAGGATGTTAAGGAGAAGCCATTAATTAAAAATTAAATTGTTCCAAAGCACCAAATAGAATTTATGTAAGCATTTTAATATTTCTATTCTGTAAGGACAATTTTTTCTTCAAATTTATAGTTTAAAGCTATGTATTCTTTAAAACATTTTTCACCCAATATATTACAGACTATATTATATAAATACACAGACCCTGTATTCAGTTAAAAATAATCAAACAGAGTACATAGTCTTCCTTATTCCAGAAGCTTCAATCATTGTTTCATGACATTCACTAGAAAAATAAAGCACAAAGTTGTTTTTGGAACATTAGCATTCCAAGGCAGCTACTATCCATTTTTAACTTCATAAAACATTATGTGGGGTGGACAAAAATGACAAATCTCAAACTGAGAAACTTGTTTGAAACATTCATGACATATGAAAGGAGACATGAGAATAGTGTGAATTTTTGTCAATCATTCTCTCCATCTCTGTCTGAAGGAAATAATTAACAAGTTAGCAATTTTCCTTCAACTGGGGAGAGACCAATAAAAGTGTGCAATATATAGCCACTGTGGGGAAAATGGGAGTATAGAACAGTAACCCAAAGTAACCACAACCTACCTGATGCAGATACCAGTAATACAGCTGTGGTGCCTAGATGCTACAGTGACTGGTATCTCATCTGTATATGGCACCCCATAAATATCTAGGATAGGATGGAATACCAAAGTATGACTCTGGAGAAGATGAAAATGCTGTGCATGTGCTGCTAATTAAGAAAGCTGGCAAGGAGAGTGCATACTCAGAAGAACTCACTAAAAAACCAGGTTTACAGTGTTTAAAATGCCAACAGTGACATAGGCCAGACATACCCAGAGTCAGAATCTTTAGCAGATACAATTACTGTTATTTTGTATGTATAGATTACCTGCAGCAATTTCCTGATTAATGAGCTGGACTTGCAAATTGAAGACTTGTTCGTGTACTTTACTGTGTGACAGTTTCAGTTTCTCTCTTCTGCTCACCATGTAGCAGAGATTCCTTACCTACAGTAAAAAACCCCAGAGATTTTAGAATTTTCTCTTTTTTTAAAAAGTGGTCAAGAATATTACATTAACATTTGAATTCTTGAACAAAGCATCTTCACACACGTAAAGCCCTATAATAGAAAAGCTCCATGGTGAATTTTATAGAATCATATGCAACTATAAGCCAAGTATTTTTAATTGCAAAGATTTAAAAAGAAAAAAAAATCATTAAAGAAGATGCTAAAAGCGATCTGCAAATCAGTTGGTCAAATTCCCATCTATATTAGCAACAAGTGAACAAATAAGCAGGTTAAAAAGAAGAGCCATCAAGCAGATTTTAGAACTCCCATTTTTCTCTCTTAAATCCCACACCACATAGTCCATTCGGATCACCAGCTGCTACTCTGGTACATTACTCCAGCTGGTACAGCACTTGTGTGGGATCGGCCTGCAGGAAGGCTGATCAGTACTTTCATTTTTAAATACAGCCATATTGTGTTTTTCTGAAGTTACTGCAATTTTATAAAGTAATACATTGTACAAAAACATACAATAGTTTGTTTTTCTTAACAGCACACTTACCATGTTAGGAAACCATACTGACATGGGGATTTCATGAATCTTACTTAAGATTCAAGTTAAGGATGAGCCCCGAGTCAGTCTGGCTATTAGGCCTCTTAGCTCTCATATTGCTGAAATTTGACAGAGGACTTACAGGTCACCTTTAAAATGATGCTCTCAGTTCCCACCCAATTTTGAAAGGCTTTCGGAATTAGTCCTTTTGGATAATCACTTTAATAGTGGGGTTTTTTGGGGGGGAGGGGGAGTGGGGGGATTTAAGACTATTCCAGGGGTTATAGCCCTCTGCTTTCACTCACTCATTTACGTTAATAGCAACATTTCCACCCACTATAATAGTAGCAGAACCAGGTGCTAAATCTCTTGATAAAGTGTCAAAAATGTTGTGGACACAGACAGCTTATGTTCTGTTGAACAATATTTGCTGAGTGTTCCTCCTGGCACACTATTAGACCTGTTCAAAAAAAGAATTTGTCCTATAAGAAACCCCAACATTTGTTTTAATCCCAAAATGAGACAAAAAGTTGAAATATTCCACAAAAAATTGTCAATAAGTTCAGAAAATTCTCATTTCAGACATTTCAAAATGTCACCACATTCAAAAAATTCATTGTGAAGAGTTTTCCTGTAAAAAAATAAAATTGTAAACTTGTGCTGAAATCAACACCACAGTTGTTTCTGGTGGAAGTTTACACATTAGTTCTCGGACTCCAACGTCAAGGGACTTTTCAGACAAAGTTGGACGTAATATACTTCTGATTTCATCAGAATAAAGTTGAAAAAAGCATTACAAGAAATTTTAAGCATAGCATTTAAGGCAAGAACTTCGCTCACCTACAGGTATGTAGTCAAAAAATCTTTACCGTCCACTCTTACCCTTTCTAGATCCTGCCTCAAGTGCATGAACATCCTCATGCGGGTATGAATGCTGTCTTCCTTTGGCTGCACCAAGCCGTTTTCTTCATCCTCCTTGGGAGGAAACAATGGTTTGTTAAGGTTACTTTTCCGCTTTAATTTCCAGTAATTATAAATGAAGTCCACAGCAATTTTAGGAAGGCCCAGTTCTGCTGCAACGTCTTCCACTTTAACTAATGAGTAGAACTCCTCCTCCAGCTCTCTCAGTTTCTGAGCACGCAAACTAGTTTTCTCACTCTCTGTTTGCTTCTGGTCTGCCATGCTCTTGGGGTTCTCATCAACGTCAGGCACCGAATTCTGCTTGTTTTTGCTATGCTTTAGGCAGTACGACTTGAACTTGACCTCATCCCCATCGTCCAAAATGGCCTTCATCTCTAGGCTATGCTCAAAGGCACAGGTGACATGAAAGGCAGTGATGCAGCTTTTCACAGAGCACTATGAGTGAAACACTAGAGTCAGCCAATAGTAGCAACGAAAGGAGAAAAAGGACCAAGGAATGCTTAAGTTACATAAAACCCACCCCTTTAAATACACTTTTCCATGTTATACTTAAAAATTTAATGAGCCTTAGGTACTCCTCAGCTGAGAAACTGAAGGCTAAGTTTCATCCCAAAGCAAGTCAATTCTTCCACATTAAAATCCCATAAATAATAAGTGTGTGTTATAATAGAAACTGCAATTTAATCTTAAGTAGGGAAATTCAAACTTATAAATATTTAGTACATCTTAGAACTGAGTAGATGACAAAACCAAATCTGAGCGGAACTAGGTTATCTGGCTAACAGTTCCAGTATTTTCTACCTCTGATTTCACAGAACCTATAATTACTTCCTGTTTCAAAAGGAATGTAAGTTTAGAACTTTTCTTCTTCTGCGAGTAAGATGTTAAATTGAAGACACTTCTGTCCATCTCTGGCAATTGTCCACTTGGTAGTTAAACATCCCATAGCTTTATTCAAAGGCAGTTCTTTGTCTTGACCAGGACACTAGCTCAAGAGTTCCCCCCTTTTTTTTTTTTTTTTTTTCTTCCCTTCCCTTTTTCTTTTCCTGAGCCCACTTCAGAGATTCAGGTCCATGCACACACCCCTCTTTCTAAGAGATAGGGCAGGAGGGTGTGCCTGGTACCCAGGAGTCCAAGGGCAGGAGGTGCCTTTCTTGCTCCTCCCCACACAAGGCAATTGAACAGGGCAACGCTGAAGGGCTAGGGTCAGCCAGGGAGTGGAAGGTTGCATCTGGTGAGTGCTGATCCAGCCCCCTCCTGACCCTGTGAGTCCTTCAATGTGGCCCCATACACTTCTCTGCACAGGCTCTGTATGGCAGGGGAAGCAGACAGGGCTCTGTGTCCCCAGGCCACACTGAAGGACTGATGGGTTCAGGAGGGGGCAGGGTTAGTACTCCCCAGCTACACCCTTCTGGTCCCCTGCCAGCCTCCTCGGCAGAGTAGGGTAACTGCCGGTTTGTGGCTGCTGCAGCAGTGAAAGAGCAAGATGGACAGGGAGACTAATCCCAGTAGCTGAGAAAGCCCGCACAGAGCTCTGTCCCCTTCTTCTGCCAGACAGAGCCCCCTGCTGATCTCAGCCCAGTCAGGTCCACATGCTCCCACCCCCTGATAATCTCATCACTCCCCCTCACACACACTTTGAAAATCTCCGCTCTAGCTCAAAAGTTTCCTAATGTCCAAGACTGTTTAATGAGCTGTTGCTAAGAGCATGGCAGCTGCCATGTTTGCAAACAGTCACTACCATTATGGAGCATTAGGAATGTGAAAAATGCTATTTAAATCCAAATTCTATTTTTCATGCTCAGATAGACAGAAGTCATTGCAGAACTGGTACATACCTGAATGCAAGCACCAGTTTTAAGTTTGCATAAGCTACAGACTAAAGCCCATCGACTTGGCGGAATGTGAGACACTTTTGTGATTGGTTCCATCCTTTCTGGGCAAGCAATGCTAACCTGCAAACAACAATAGTGCAGGAAGCATTTATCAGGACAATTTAAAAAAAAAAAAAAATTCTACCTTTCAGTACATTAGTAAGAAAATAAATACCTCCAGTAAAATCAAACTACATTGCTACAGCATCTGGTAAACTGGCAAAGAAACGTGAGAAGCAGTTGATTGCTTCTCATAGTTGAAAGCAGGGACTTGAAGAAGTTTAGAGCTTGGGACCCTGCAGAGTCCAGCAGGTAGGAATGCACACAGAGCTTAGCCTATGGTTCAATATTAATCTCGATCCATCTTTCCACCACCACAATTTTTGGGTCATTCCCGTCTCATTACAATTATGTAAATCTATATTCCTTCCATACTGAAATTCCTGATTTATAATCCATCTCCTTACATAGATTTCTGACTGTATAGCCCATTTTATAAATGCTCTAATTTTCCTCTTTCATTAAGAGATTTAGGATACTTTGAAAGATGCTACTTTGAAAGATAAAACATTGTTACACTCTGGCTGAATTTGTAAGGCTACTTTAGCAATGATTAAATTCTTTTAAACCAAGATAATACAGAAATTCTCAGAAAATTACATTAACAGGAAATTAAAAATTACTGTCTAGTGATCTGAAAACACACTTTGCACATACTGCATTAATTTCAAGATGTTCTCATTTCAGAACAATCACTATGTCACTATGCAACTTTGTGAAACCAGGTAAAGTACACAGCAACTGTTAAAGATATTAAACAGAGAACAGAGAAATTCAAATCACTCAACGAAAACTGTTGCTCTGTAGCTATACATTACACTGAGGATGCACGTGCTATTTTATCAGGAAATAAGTCAAGTGTGTAAGTAAACGGGAAGGAAAACTAAATAAGTAATTGTCCATAAATTGTAGTGGCACCTCATGAACTAATGGCTTGCAACAGTAATGCTTCCATGTAAGTCAGTCAGATGCTTGTAACATGGCTAAAACGTGCTTACTACAATAAAAGGAAGGAAAAGAATGGTATTCTTAGCTGTACATGACGTGGACGGTCCAATTTTTATAAATCATGCAAACCTCATCAGAATAACATCTAATATTAAGTTATTATCTCCTTAACTCAACATTAAGATGGGGCACGGTAAGCGTTAAGGATAATGATGAGAAAAAGAATGTGTTAAAAAGGTACATAAATTAGTTTTACCTCTGGAATCCAGAGGGCACAGCTCACATGTGCCCACTTGGTCCCTGTCCTAGTAGCTTTCATGGCACCTCCTCTCTTTGGACACAGGAGACACTGAGGATGTATTCCCAGAACACAAGTGCGACACAACCAACTGCCTTCGGGAACCTTTAAGATTCCATAACATGCCTTGGGACAAAGGAAAATTCTCTCTGCTTCAGCGTATAGGTGAGACAATATCAGAGGCTTACATCAATGACTATTATATTTTTAAAAAATTACACTCTACAAATCTTACCCAAACTCAACACTTTCTCTTGGATGTAATTAGTACCTCCTTATCAAACACACACAGATCAAAATAGACACAAATTAAATGTTAATTGTAATGGGGTGGGTGGCCTTCAGAGGCAAAGAGAGCAGTTGGGTACCCAACTACCATTGAAAGTCAATAAAAGGTGGGCACTAACTGTCCTTTGTATCTTTGATAATCTCTCCATAAAAAGCTACGATTACAGTTAAAACAAAGTCAGGGGATGCAAAAGTTATGGTTCCTACAACAAATTTTCTCCTTTTCTTTGTAAAATTTATGTTAAAATATACACAACATGTAAAACATGGTGCTGAAGGATGCTTACTTTTTCATTTGTCTTTCTACAATGGTAGCTCTGGATATTTAATCAAAATTGATTTTAAAAAATTACATGAAAAAAATAGCAATTTCCTGTGATTAATAATACCATTTACAGTGGTTCCAGGTATATGTTTTGAAGGTCACTGAGGGTTCCCCCCATCTTCGCACCTTTGCTACAGCTGTTTGGCTGGAGACTGTTTTCTGTCAGGTTGGATTACTACAACAGTGCATAACTATGTTGGTTGTATCCTGCCAGCTGAAATAGCTTTTTTTCCTAAATGGAAGTTTAGAATTTTTAAAGTATTGCAGAGTGCAGCAAAAATTGTGGAAACATCCTAGAATCTTCTCTGTGTCCACCATTTCCAGCTCTGAGGAATGCATGCTTTGCAAAGTTTGAGAAATGGAAATAGATATCCTGATACTCATTTTTAATATATATGTGCTGAAAGTCTCAAACTACTAGTTTCCACAAATGTCTGATTCCACGTGGCTACTCTAAGGCCCTGTTTATTAATAGATGTTTGTCAGAAGTTTTCTGCCATTCCTGCTTCAGGGTTAGCAATGTCGAAAGCCCTACTTTTAGATGGGCCAAGCTGCAGCCACGCTTTTAAAACTCGATTTATTTGAGATGCTCTGAGCAGCACTAGAGGACACAGAGCTTAAAGAACCAGAAGCCTGTCTACACTAGGGCCCGCAACACTACTGATAGATTTTTTGTTTTTAATTTAAGTCTCCCAAATGCCAACCAACCCTAAGGATTCTAGTGCCTCAAGGCACTCAATAGACTTCACAGAGTTAGTGTTTCTAGACTAAAGCAATACATATGTTGACATCTGAAATTATAATCACAGAAACATCTGAAAATTCAAAGTTCACACAGCAACTCAGCTCATCTCAGGAATATCACACATACACTTAGGCATTAGATAGAACATACAGTAACAAAATAATACCTGCAAGGATGCTGAGGTACAGTGGCTACAGAAAGTGAATTTTCCAATATGGACTATTAAAGTTGCAGTAGACATTTTCCCCTTAGATAAAATCCAGATTTTTAAAATATTCCCTTATGAGAAAGTCTATCCTTATTCTGAAAAAAATGTATATTCTCATGCTGGCTTTTTGATTTCAAGATCTCAGTATGAAAATTAAGCATAAGAATACAAAGAGCAGCAAAATGAGGAAGACAAAATTCTTTTGAATCTGTCAGAATATTTATAATAAACACCAAAGTCAAATTAATCTCTCAACACTGTAAACTTTTTTTTTTTTTTTTTTTAATCTGAGTGGCAAGGTCGAAAGATGTAACAGTACTTAAAAAAAAAACCAATAGAGGGAGCTCTTGCCTAAGAAATGATTTAGCAAGTCAGCTTTTCATTTTATGTGATATTTTAAATTGGAATAGGAAAAGGTACAGAATGAGGCAACAAAAATTAGGGGTATGGAAGAGCTTTCATATGAGAAGAGATTAAGAAGACTGGGACTGTTCAGCTTGGAAAAAAAGATAACTAAGGGAGGGGACATGAGAGAGGTCTATAAAATCATGACTGGTGTGGAAAAAGTAAATAAGAAGTGTTATTTACTCCTTATAAACACAAGAAGTAGGGGTCACCCAATGGAATTAATAGGCAGGTTTAAAACAAACAAAAGGAAGCATTGCTTCACACAATGCACAGTCAACCTGTGGAACTCTTTGCCAGAGGATGTTGTGAAGGCCAAGTCTGTAACAGGATTCAAAAAAGAACTAGGTAAATTCCTGGAGGTCCATCAATGGCTATTAGCCAGGATGGGCAGGGATGGTGTCCCTAGCCTCTATTTGCCAGAAGCTGGGAATGGGCAACAGGGGATGGATCACTTGATGATTACTTGTTCTGTTCATTCCCTCTGGGGCACCTGGCATTGGCCACTGTCGGAAGACAGAATACTAGGCTAGATGGACCTTTGGTCTGACCCAGGACAGCCATTCTTATGTTAAATTCACACTTAGATTTTTACTGCTACTACTACTCAGTTTACAACAGTTTTAGTAGCTTAAGTCCAATTTCAAATTCCTTTGATTCAGAATTTTCTAGTTAATGGCTTCATTTCCTACTCTAGGAAGCCTAAACTAAGTGCAGGTCTATACTTAAAAAGCTGATTGGCACAGCTGCAGCGCTTTAGTGAAGACGCTGCTACACCAATGGGAGAGCATCTCCCATCCGCATTGTTAAGCCACCTCTCCGAGAGGCGGTAGCTATATTTGCTGTAGATATAGCACTGTCTACACTGGGAGTTAGGCTAATATAACTGCATCACTCAGGGGTGTGGATTTTTCATATCCCTGAGCGATGCAGTTATACCAATGTAAGTGTGTAGTGTAGACCTGGGGTAAGAAAAACTGACTTTTTGAAAAGTGGCTTCAGGTTTTTTTGTTAATGAAATAAACTAGAGAAACTTGGTTACATTTTTCTTTGTGCTATCTAGAGGGGTAAACTACAAAAGATGCTATATTACACCATTTGAGTCTGTGAATGTGGTGACTAACAAAGTCAATGCATTCACTCATCAGAGCTTTGCTAAATTAGAGGTACAAAAAAAGCCACCACCACTGGGGAATAATTTGATAACGGTTCCTATGCTAATCCTGCTAACACTAATGTCCAGCACAACAAAGCATGATTTTAAGAGGCCTATGTAAGTTATGTTCACTGAGTGTTCAGTTATAATTGTCACAAAATAAGAAAAGTCTTAGTCTAATTTCAAAAACATTTACAGCATCATCTTTTCCAAAGAAGGACTCTGTAGAAATCAGAACCCTGCAGTCTGTTCTACGAGTAGGAATCCCTGTATTTATGTGGTGCCCCACTGAACTCATCCAGTTTCAAGATCAAGTTAATGTTTGCAATGTCATAATAAGAAATATCCCTGGCTGACAGGCACCTGGAACAAGCTTGCTAACACTTCTGAAAAAAAGCAGTCCACTTACTTAGATGCCTAAATTTGGCTTAGATGCCCAGCTTTAGGCAGTCAGGTTCTGGCCCCAATTAACTGGCCAAACAAGGATGGAAAACCCCAGTCACTTCCTTAACGAAGGCTCTATAGTTCTTAGCATCTTTCTACCTTCAAAGCACCTTAAAATACTAATTCATCCTTACAATAGACCTGTGACACTGGCAAGTATCATCCCCATTTTAAAGATGGGGAAAGAATTTGCGCTGGGCCACAGAGAAGTGCTTGCCAGAGCTGGAATTAGACCTGCATTCCCCCTGTCCTCAGACCACATCACTTCGATATTCACGGTGCTAGACAGCATAACCAACTATTTGTAGGAATACAAAAGTCCACCTTCAAGCAGTAACAGTCTCCATGCCTAGAAGATCTTAAAAGCCCTCCAAATTGCTATTTAAAGCTAGTTCACATTACACACCCACCAACAAAAACAATTTCAACATCTCTTCGGACACAAACCTGATGGACACAAACATTACACTTGTCACAAAACACCATATCATTCCCATCTTCACTGTCAGGGGACCGGCACACGTCACAGATCACATTTTCATCGTATTCTATGCCCAGCCCTTCCTCAGTCTCAATAGCATGGTTCATATTCTCATGACATTGCCGTTCCAGGACTTCTACTGTCTTCTCCATTGTGTTCTCATCAAGGGGCCCACATCCTGCAAGAGGGGAAGGGATTAGAATGCATATACAAACTATGAGTAAAGATAAGACACAGGAAAACACAAAAGAGAAATACACTTCTATCAACTAATAAAGGAAACAGAAACCACTTTTTCATCTTTATGTAAATCCCGACGCAAAACGTTTATTTACAAAATGTTTATTCTCCACTAGTTACATTTGGTTTAATAAAGTTCACTGGCTAACTTCAAAACTATAACAAAATAATAAACAAACCAAGTCTTGGAGTAAAAAGCTAAACTACAGTAACTTTTCTTCAAGACCACAACTTAAGCAAATAAATCAACATGTGGAAGAGAAACCGCAACAATGCCATGTCGTACAATGTGCTTTTCAAAAAGTCATTTACTCCCAAGAGTAATTTTCTATCAAAGAAAGTTTATATCTTGCTATAAAATCCCACAAAATATTCCAAAACCAACACATCTAGTATACTGCCAGAGTGATTAGCATGATGGCAGGGAAAAAATCATTTTTAATAAAATGATAAATGAATACGCTATCAAGCAGTTATGAACAAATCTGGGTTTTGTCCATATCACCCTGTCTTCATTCACATTCTTCCTTAAAAAACACACACTTAGTCCATTCAGATTAATGTAAATCCACTGTAAGAGAAGCCTGTTTTAAAAGGATCTGCCACGCTAAAATCAGATTGTCACAACATCCTGAGTATTGTGTATTTAGAATGCAAGCTCCAGGAGGCAGAGACCGTGTCTTCCTCAAAGTCAAACTATAAGTCCACATTTTGTAGCGATACTGTGCATATTTATAAGGAATGAAAATACAAGCTTTTTTCTTATACACAAGGGGAATTTCAAGTTTTAGGGACTTAAAAAATGGCTTCTAACCCACTTGATATTTGTTTTGAGTCTGCAAAAGCTGCATGTAATCATGAAGGATATGAAGAAAAAAGTTCTTAGCCACAATTTGTAAATCTTTCAAATTAAGCTAATGTAGCAAATGACTGCTGTAAACGCTTTCTTGACAGAATGTCAGCATTCTAAAGTTATTTTTCCCTAACATTTTTCTTCTAAACTCATCTCTACAAATACCCAAGACCACTTATTGAATTCCCAACTCAATTTTTAATAATTAAATTGCATTGTACAATTACCCATTTCTGTAAGCTCCTCATTTAATTCTTGAAGCCAAAAGATATCCATGTCATCCAAGTCATAGCGACACACAGATTCTGCCAGTTCTAGAATATTGATGTAACCAGGTTCTGTGGGCTCTTGGCTGGAACAATGGATGTACTTCCTAGGTCGTGTATACAGTACTTCCTTCACCTTTTCTGCTACAACCCTAAATGTAAAATTAAGAGAAATGGCATGGTTAGCTTTAATTCTTTGGTTAGGGCCCATTCCTGCAAGATGTTAAGTGTCTTGTATCAGGTGCAAAATGCCCTCCGTTTCCATTGACTTCCAATGGCCCAATGACTGACAAGAGCACCAGGGTGGTGTTTTTGCAATGAAAAAGTCTGCTCAGGAACTCTGTTAAGGTCGCTAGCTGACAAGTGGAGTTTTGGTTTCTACTGAGCCCTCACTGAGTGAACTAGAGGATTGGTTATCAGAAAGCCTTTAGATCGCACCATAGGTGGTAAGAAAGAGAAGATTGATGACAAGAAACTAAACTACACGGAAGTGTGACAACTCTACTCATCCTGAGGAACTGAGCAGACAGATGGATTAAATTTAACTAAGTAGTAAGACCATGCATAACACAGAACAAGAAATGTTTCTTACTGATGGTTTCTGAATTAACTGATTTTCATAGTACTTCAGTAAAGAGATTATATTCAGCTAAAGAGTTAAAACAAAACAGGATTAGGATGCTCAATTGTGCTGCATTAAAATGAAATTATGGTCAAAAACCTAAATTTAGGCACCTAAAAATAGGATTTTCGAAAGTGCTTAAGTGACTTGAGAACACAAGTCCTACTGACTTCAGTGGAACTTGTGCTCTGAAATTACTTAACCTTTTTTGAAAATCTCACCTATGGGTGCTTAAAACAATGAAAATTTTGAACTATGTCAAAATTCACTTTTATTTGCATATCTACATCTCAAATATTACATTCCACTTGGAATGAGCAGTTGAACCGAGCAGTTGAACCAACTGATTGCATACTGTATTATTGTACTACAAAAATATATTGAGTAAGATCTTATGCAAGCTTGTAATGTTCTGAATGTGATGGTCATTAGGAGAGATGTATACAAACTATGGTTATGAATCTATGTATTTATGTATACCAAAACTGTGTTCAATCTATACTACAACTTCAGCTACACTTCACAGCAGGGCAGTGAGCAGTCAAGCAAGGAGGGCCCCTCCCAAGCCAGTGTTTACTTGAATCCTGTTTCATAACCAGTCCACTGTCCAGCCCAGGAAAAGACAACTGATGTACCATTAAACTTCATGAGAAGACACTGAGACATCCCACCCCCGGGATACCAAGTCAAGAGGGGATTCCCCCACCCTGAATAACCATTGTGACAGACCCAGACCAGTGGGGTACAGGAGTCTGGTAGAGGGCAAATATACTGGTCACTGGATGAGTAGTTTTCTGTTCCCTGAGTGACCAGAGAAGGGGCCGCACTAGAGTAATCAGGAACCTGCTAGAACCAGTTAAGGCAGACAGGCTAATTAGGACACCTGGAGCCAATTAAGAAGAAGCTGCTAGAATCAATTAAGGCAGGCTAATCAAGGCACCTGGGTTTTAAAAGGAGCTCACTTCAGTTTGTGGTGCGAGTGTGAGGAGCTGGGAGCAAGAGGCGCAAGGAGCTGAGAGAGGGTGTGCTGCTGGAGGACTGAGGAGCACAAGCGTTATCAGACACCAGGAGGAAGGCCCTGTGGTGAGAATAAGGAAGGTGTTTGGAGGAGGCCATGGGGAAGTAGCCCAGGGAGTTGTAGCTGTCATGCAGCTGTTACAGGAGGCACTGTAGGTACAGTGGTACAGGAGGGGGGGGTCTAGTTTCATGCCTTCAGGGGTGACAAACCAGAGGGGGACCAGTCTGATTGTCTGGTACTTGAGTTTTTAAGGAGAATGGATTTGGGGAGACTTGAGACTGCAAGGGCTGTTGGTATCACCTTGCAAGGATAACTAGGCTGAGAGAGCAGGGTGAGACTTTCTGCTTGTTGGCTGGCTACTGGTGTCGGAGATCTGAATCAGAGATACTGCATAAAAGACCCAAGGTTACAGGGCAGATGGTGACAGAACCCCTTACTGGTCTGGGTGATCCCCAAAGTATCAGTCATCACATTTCAAAAAGGGAAAGTGGCTAGAGGTCTTCTTGGAGGGGCTCACAAATGATTAGCAACTCTGAAGACTGTAATTATTTAAGTCCAAGTCAAAGATGCTCTGCTAGTGCACAGAGGTCCACCAATGCAAAACTAATTGCAGGATCAAGAGCATTAGACTGGAAAATAGAAGGAAAATGTACACTGAAGTGGTAGAGAGTTTAGGAGAATGAATAGCGCACACACACACACTTTGACGGTAATATATTTATTTTACAGTGAAAGTTCCCAGCCGCTTATGTCAGGGCAGAAACAGGTTACTGGAGATGGCTAGGAAGGATGCTCATGCCCCCCAAAAATGATTCTGGGAGGTTCTTACCTTCCTCTGAAGCTTTGACAGATATCAGTAACTGCTGGAGACTAGATCCCATCTGAGGTGGATTAAGTGTTTGCTGCATTATTACAATTTTATGTTGTCCTGTTTTTATGGGTAGATTTATGTAATATAACCAATGCAAAAGAATACTGTTTTCTATTTGGAATTGTATTTGATTGGTCACAATAAGTTAGATGACCGTTTTATGCAGTGCGCCAAATGCTCAAAGAAAGCATTTTTCTTTTTGTTTTTCAGTTTGATCCTAGTTATGAGTAGTGCATGTTTGCTTTCTGCCTTCAGTTCATATCTGCCTATTCTCTCCCAGCCCCAAGTACCACTGACATCTCCAAATAGGTAATACACCTCTACCCCGATAGAACGCTGTCCTGAGGAGCCAAAAAAATCTTACCGCGTTATAGGTGAAACCGCGTTATATCGAACTTGCTTTGATCTGCCAGAGCGCGCAGCCTCGCCCCCCTGGAGCGCTGCTTTACTGCGTTATATCCGAATTCGTGTTATATCGGGTCGTGTCATATCAGGGTAGAGGTGTATTTTAATTTTAAAAGATTTTTGGACTTGGGAGGCAGGTTTAAGTATACTAAGCAAGCAAGCGTTAGCTGCAATTAGATTGTAAATCCTTGAGACTCATTTTATGTTTTGTCCAGTACCAAAACACATTCAATGTTTAAGACTAATTACCTAAGAGAAGGCTGTGGAATCGTGTCGGGACTGGCTGGGACCTGAACACCCTTTTCCCATTCTTGTTTCCATGTGTCGGCAAAGAGGTAATATTCATCAGGGTTAACATGGTGAGAGTCTGGGAGTTTCATGGCACTAATGAGGTCCTTCCGGAACACCTGCAAAGAAAACCCAGATATCCTATTTGAGAGAAGGCAGGTGTATTAAATGGAGTCTTAATCATTCTCCCTTCCCCTAAAACAATAACCAACCTGTTAACACATTTAATGTGGTCTATTTGTCACGTAGTCTTAAAGTCTTTCTAAATTGTAATTTTTCAACTCACTGCCCCACACACCCCTTGTTCACTGTCTTGCAGCAGAAGCTACGTGTCCTTCCCTACTCCTGCTCCCTCCCTCTCCTCACACAAGAGCCTTTCTGCCTCCTGAGGCCTCCCCAATCCCACTGAGCACCAGGAAATCCCACCCTCACCAGACTGGGAGCCTCACATTGCTAGTCCATACCCTCCGAGACATTAGAATCATAGAATATCA